>NC_086323.1:13265508-13413008 GCF_036172605.1 Pelobates fuscus | reverse complement strand
ATGGTGTGAGCTTCTTATGATGATAACTATTGTCCAGTTCTGCTACTGATTGTAAAGAGATGAAAATGGCTTTCTGAGGAAGACCTACACCATGACTTATTCATTAGTTAGTTTTGTATTGACTAGTTGTTTTTCAATAAATAAGAATCCAGCCCTGAGTCTCATTGTACAATGAACTTGAACTGGTTCTCCAATCTCCCCAGCTCTAGCTGCCTTTAGTCATTTGTCCTCTTGTTATGTTAGTTAATATCCCTATGTAATCACTGGATTACATTGAGGGTCTCGTGGGATTTGACCACTATATAAAGTGTCCCCTGGTTGTTCTTTCAGTCCTGGAGTTTCAAGCAGAGTCAATCATCATGGTCCCTACCATCGAGCTTGGTGTTCGGCTGGCATTACATGGAAGGGTGACCCCCTGGTAGCAGTCCGATCTCTACTGTCTATCATGGAGGGAGCCTGGGCTCACATGGCTGGGTAAGCCCTTGGTAGCTGTGGCTGGCCATTTAGGAGCAGGGTCTCTGCTGTCTATCATGGAGGGAGTCTGGGATCAGATGAGGATCTCCTGTTATTGCTAACTGTTTTCCCTGCTTGACAGACTATAGATAATAAAGCTCTTTATTTTTCTGCAAAAAGCTGAATTTCCTCTGTAGATACAACCTTGGAGAACTGAATACTCCTAGCTCCATGCATTAAGGGCTTCTGGACCCATGTTCAATGGCTAATTGCTCTCTATTTCTTCTTCCAGGTCCGGTGCTGCTTGTTCTCTCCTGTGCCAGTAAGGTGAGTGTCCTGAAGAGTTAATTCATGCCAATTCCCTTATAATCTATCTGATCTGCCATGACTTCATGTTCCTGTGAAGTCTAACCCTTTCCAAGTCACATGGTGTGAGCTTCTTATGATGATAACTATTGTCCAGTTCTGCTACTGATTGTAAAGAGATGAAAATGGCTTTCTGAGGAAGACTTACGCCATGACTTATTCATTAATAGTCTTGTATTGACTAGTTTTTTTTTTTTTTAGTAACTAAGAATCCAGCCCTGAGTCTCTTTTGTACTGGTGCTCTAGCTGCCTCTAGTCATCTGTCCTCTTGTTATGTTAGTGAATATCCCTATGTTATCACTGGATTAACTGCTCACAGGAGATACCTGGGTAGATACCTTTATAAAATCCTTTATTCAAACTGCGCATGAAACCTCTGTATTCTCCGCTGTTCCTCATCTTATCACTAATCAAATAATTCTTCCTGTTCACAATTTTTTTCTTAGGTTTTATTGACAGAAAATGTTGCACTTATAACAAACATTGTATTCTATTACAGGGCTCTTGTTTGCGCTAGGCCCAGCTGCTGTGGATATTTAACTCGCTGCACAATGGGAAAGGTAAATATAAATTGCCCATTCTCTCTTTAACATTGGTGTGAAGTCGATTGACTTCTTGGAACTCATGCCTATGTCTTCTAATGATGATACCTTTGTCCAGTTCTGCTACTGAAGTTCAGCGATGAGACTTGCCTATCTGAAGAATACTCTAGCAGGGCTACCAAAAGGTAGATCCCTAGATATTCTAAAGCTACAGCTCCCATGATGCTTTTAAATGACAATGCATTATGGGAGCTGTAGTCTTCAAACCTCTTGAGATCTACCATTTGGGTACCCCTGCTCTATAGTTTACATGTTGCATTGCTTAAAACAAGTGTCACTTTTAATACTTTGTTTCTTTCGTTGTAGGTTGTCTGCCTGGAGTCTGTTGATGCCCAAGCCATTACTCACTCCTATACATGAATTAAATAAAATATTCACTGTCTCCTGGTTTCCGCTTCTCTCTTACCTACACCAGTACTGCTAGCTAGGACGTCTCCACCCTCATATCCCATGATAAATGCAATGTTTGCACTGATAAATGTCTCCTAGTCTTTTTGGCTTTGGGGGTTTATGTTCGGTGCCAGAGTAAAATCCCTTCGAGCAGAAAGGCCAGGTTCTGTGGTGACCTGTCCCTTCCGATAGTTGGGTACACACAGTGACTACGGACTCTATGCCAAGGGAAAGTTTAGTAAAGAATACTCTAATCTTAACCACGTGTGCTGAATGAAAATTCCTTTAATCTACACCTGAAAGAATTGATCTGTCTGGTCTTTACGTGATGATCAATTCATTTTGGCCTAGGTTAACAAGAATTTGATTTGTTTTTCACATGAGGTAAGAACTTGCTCACAAGTCTGTTGTAGAATGGGAAGTAGACCGTTTCTGTGTGTTTACATGGATAACCTCCCCCACTGCATTTAAATTAAAACCTGTAATTCTTAAAGGGACCTTTTTTTTTTGGGTCTGATATTTATTGGGGAAATATACGCTTTTGTTCACCTGAAACCTCTTAACATTTTCTGTTACTTGTACAAATCTCTGACTGGAAATGGTTGTCTTCTCCCCCTGTTTTTTTTGGGGGGGGGGGGGGGGTGTTAACACCGAAATAAGTTCTGCTGTCTATTGTAATCACTTTTTCAAACAGTCAGATATGACCAACTCCGGACCTCTAAAGCACCTTTTGGTAAGCTGGAGTTTCTTTAACCCCTTAAGGACGCAGGACCGTCATCAGCATTTTTCCATTGCCGACTGCTGACGGTCCTGAACCGTCCTAACTTTAAGATTTACTTACCTGCCAGCGGCGATCGGCGGTGCTCCCGTTGTGGGGAGACTGCCTGCAGCCCAGACAGTCTCCCCATGGCAGATTAGGACCCCTGTGGCCATGTGATTGCTCAACAGGGTCACAATAGGTGTCCATGTGTCTGCCTGCAGGGGGACTGTCTGTGCTGACAGGCAGTCTCCCTGCCAGTGTAAAATCAGAAAAAAAGTTAAAGTAAAAATTATATATGTGTGTGTATATATATATATAGACATATATTATACCTATATCATATATAATGTCATACTAAGTGTATTTTTATATTAATATAAAAATACTTATTAAATTGCACACGTATATATAATATATAACTATATATTATAAAATACAAATAATAAGTAATTTAAATTAAACATGTAAAAAAATTATCTATACGAAATTTTATTCTTACTGTATTTTGATAATATATATTTATATCAAAATACACTTAGAATGGAATTGTGTATATATAAATAAATAGAATACGGACTATTCATATGTCCATATACATAAATATACACGTAGACTTCAAATATATAAATATGCATATATATATTTATATATATATATATAATTCTACATGCATATTTATGTAATATTTTTACATAATTAAGTTATTTTATTGATTGCAATTTAAGGGACCTGCCTGCCAACCCAGGCCGAAAGTCCAGAGAATTTAATTTGCTATCACTGTATTTTACCCTGTAACGTTCTACGACACCCTAAAACCTGTACATGGGGGGTACTGTTTTACTCGGGAGACTTCGCTGAACACAAATATTAGTGATTCAAAACAGTAAAACATATCAGCGATGATATTGTCAGTGAAAGTGACTTTTTTTTTGCATTTTTCACACACAAACAGAACTTTTACTGATGATATAATTGTTGTGATACATTTTCCAGTTTTGAAACACTAATATTTGTGTTCAGCAAAGTCTCCTGAGTATAACAGTACCCCCCATGTATAAGGTTTTATAGCGTTTTTGAAAGTTACAGGGTCAAATATATGGGTCAAATATTTTTACATTGAAAATGGCCAGGTTGGTTATGTTGCCTTTGAGAGCGTATGCTAGCCCAGGAATGAGAATTACCCCCATGATGGCATACCATTTGCAAAAGAAGACAACCCAAGGTATTGCAAATGGGGTATGTCCAGTCTTTTTTAGTAACCACTTAGTCACAAACACTGGCCAAAATTAGCGTTCAATTTAGTTTTTTACTTTTTCCACACACAAATATGAACACTAACTTTGGCCAGTGTTTGTGACTAAGTGGCTACTAAAAAAGTCTGGACATACCCCATATTGAATACCCTGGGTTGTCTACTTTAAAAAAAAAATATGTACATGTGGGGTGTTATTCAGCGATTTATGACAGACAATAGTGTTACAATGTCACTATTGATACATTTTAAAAATGTATGTTTTGAAACCGCAATATCCTACTTGTACTTATAGCCCTATAACATGCCAAAAAATAGCAAAAAGCATGTAAACACTGGGTATTTTTAAACTCAGGACAAAATTTTGAATCTATTTAGCAGTTTTTTTCATCTGCTTTTCTAGATGAGTAAAAGAGTTTTCACATAAAAGTCAAAAAACATGTATTTTTTGTTCAATTTTTCATCATATTTTTTTTCATTTTTTAAAAATTAAATTACATGACATTATATAAATAATGGTATGTAAAGAAAGCCCCTTTTGTCCTGAAAAAAACAATATATAATTTGTATGGGAACAGTAAATGAGAGAGCGGAAAATTACAGCTAAACACAAACACCACAAAAGTGTCAAAAAGATGCCTGGTCGCAAATGTACAACATCGCAAAAACAGTCCGGTCCTTAAGGGGTTAAACAGCCTAGAGCAGGGATAGGCAATCTTTGGCCCTCAATGTTTTGGACTACACCTCCCATGATGGCCGGGCAGGAATATTGTAGATGCTGAAGTTTATCTTACCCTGCTAGAGGAAAGGGGACCACCAGCTTAGGTAGAGGAAGCCCTAGCAGTATTACAGTGAAATATTGGCAACCCAGGTGATGGCTGTGAGTTCAGAGAAGTTTTAGAATGTGAGTCTTCAGCTCTGTGCTCTAGATTAGCCAACAACTTAATTAAAAATGTAAACATGGCATAGCTAAAAATGATCCAGGTTTAGCTGTGGGAAGGGGACTCAATGTTGGGGACTCTGTGTATCACTACTGCTACATTCTACTCATACCATCTGTTGTGAACGAACATCGATTTACTAGTTTTCAAAAGTAGTGCTGAGAGAGGGGAAAATAAAAAAGACAGGCATGTATACTAAAAGAGTGTATGGTTTCCTGGTGTAATACCTCCATACATGCTTCAAAACAAGATACATCTCTATACATGGCTGTAAGCAGGTCTGTATGTTTTTTAAAGTAATTGGTGACATTGTTTTTTTCTGTTTTTGCTATGAAGCTCATTGAATATTCGTGTGGGCTTGTGTTACCACATAAAAACTAGTTTGTGTATACAGTAGCTAGTCAAATTGGTGTAATAACACTTTCATCAAATATCAGAGAATTAATAGAATGTAAAAAGATACACGTTTGTCCATCTGCATGTGTCCTGCTGTATGCCATATGTGCACTTTGTATCATTATAGCCCAAACCTAACAGCATCAATGCTAATTCCCTCTATTGTTTGGGATATTTTCTTGTCTGTTATTTGTGCCCATGTTGATGAGCTGTATGGAGGAGACTATAAGCAGCATGGGCACTTGGATGACCTGGGTATGTCTGTCAAACTGTTTACTAGCACTGGGCTGTAGTTATTTTGGTACTTTGTGTCATTAATTAAATGCTGCTTTCACCTAAACAGAGGTGACCCTGAGCAGCCCTTGTAGATTAAATCTAGCTGGATGGTTTTAAAGGGATATTATAGGCACCCAGACCATTTTGTGTTTTTGAAGTGATCTGTGTACAGTGTCTCTGTTCCCTCAGTACTGCAATCTTAAAAACGTTTTATAGAAACTGCCATGGCTGTCTACTAGATAGTCACTAACCCCTTAAGGACAGCGGGCGTTCTATGCCGTCCTTAAGGGTCTGGCTGTAAACGGCGGCATAGAACATGCCTGCCGCTCACGTGGCCAGCGCCATTCGCCCGATGCAGATCGTGGTCTCGGGGCATGCCTGGCAACCCAGGCAGTCCCCTGGTGGCCAATGATTGCGATTTGCAGCATGTGATCAGTGACAGCCAGTCACTGTTACAAAGTGTCAGCCAATGATTTTAAATCACTGGCTGACACTGTCTCTGCTCCTCACTTCGTTGCTGATAGCAGCTCTTGTTGAGGAAAAGTTTTAAAAGTAAAAAAAAGGTTTTTTTTAACCCTTTCAGTGCTCATCACAACATTAAAACTGTGATCAGCCTGATTAGGACTTTTCGTACTCTTGTACTATATTATTAATATTTTTTTGGGGGGGTAAAAAAAAACACCTTTTAAAACAATGTTTTGACCCTTTGTGTCAGTTGCAGCAACCCAAATCTCCCTTAACCCCTTCCCTGCTGCCGTGATCTGTGTTCAGAGGGCTCACTGATCAGGCTGACTTGTTTTATTTTTATAAAATAAAAATAACTTTCAGTACTGATCGCAGCTTACTAAACTGTGATCAGTACGTTTATTTTTTGAGGGTGGGTAGTGGGTGTTAGGCAGGTAGATAATAGGTAATTACCCCCTTAGTTTTTTATTAATTTGTCCCCCTAGAATGGCACATCGCTATTCTGCAGAGGAAGTGATGCCATTCTGGCAGGCAGTGATAGTGACACTGTCTCTGACATTGAGCCTCTGAGTGAGACCTCAAGTGATGGTACCCCACCACCACCCACAAGAGGACGCTCAGAATGCCCAATGCCAGACAGACTGGGTGCCTCCAATTATGATGGCCCCAGAAATACCGCCGTTCACTGTTATACCTGGCATAACGAAGCCAATTCGTTATTTTGAGCTCTTTATGTCGCACGATGTATTTGAGCTCATGGCTCAGTAAATGATTTTGTTTGCTATGCAGTAACTCTCTGTACATCCGGGGTCCCATCATAGTCGCAGGAATATGTGGCAAACCATGGATGTTGCAGAGATGCAGCGGTTTTGGGCTTTAATCCTAGTGCTGGGTATAGTTAAAAATCCCAGTATCAGGTCCTACTGGAGCAAACAATAGGCATGTGCATGGGGAAAATTTTCGGTTCGGCATTCGGAATTTTCGCAATTCGGGACTTCGGCACTTCAAAACTTCGGCAGTTCGACACTTCAGAAATTCGGCATTTCGGGACTTCGGCACTTCCCACGGTATTAGGGAGTTATCTACCAAAAGGCTGAAAGACCTAAATTGGTCTTTCAGACCAATTTACTAATACTAAGTAAAAATGACTTAGTATTAGTAAATTTTGCCCCTACTCGCTATACCGCGAGTAGGGGCATGTCTAGTAAACAGTGAGCAGCCTGTGGTTACTTAATCCACCAATCAGAGTGTTATGAGTCAAATTACACAGCGTGGGAAAATTCCAAAGAACTTTCCCACGCTGTGTAAAATGACACAGAGCACTCTGATTGGTGGATTTCAAACCAACCAATCAGAGTGCTGTGACAGGTAAATGTAGAGACTTACCTGTCAGTCTCTTCATTTACCTGTCAGAGCACTCTGATTGGATGGCTTAAACCCACCAATCAGAGTGCTCTGAGCCTAATTGCAGGGCGGGGCAAGGATTTATAAGCCTTCCCCCGCCCTGCAGAGCTCAGTCTGCGCGGAGCCCTCCATGGGTGAAGATGGATTTTTTTTTTTGCGCTCGTTTTTTTTTTGTTTTGTTTTTAATTGCGTCGTTTATTATGGTTTTTTATTTGGCCTTTTTTGGGTCTGAAAAAAGAAGATTTTACAAGAAAGAAAACATTGAATGGTAAGTTATTATTTTTTTTTTACAGGTTCTTAGTTAAAGGTCCCCCCCCTCATTATTTTTAGGGGGGGAGGGGGTGACTAGGGGTTTGGAGACCCCTAGTCACCTGGGGGGGACAATTTTTTTAGGGCCCCCACCCGCCGCTCAGGGGTGGGGGCCGGAGGGGAGGACAATAGGTCCCTCCCATTGGTATTTAGGGCCCCCACCTGCCGCTCAGGGGGGAGGACATTAGGTCCCCCCCTTTATTAGTATATAGGTCCCCCACCCACCGCTCAGGGGTTGGGGCCAGGATTGAGGACATTAGGTCCACCCCCCTTTATTAGTATATAGGGCCCCCACCCACCACTCGGGGATGACATTAGGTCCCCCCCCTTTTTAGGATTTAGGGCCCCCACCCGCCGCCCCCACCTTAGGTCCCCCCCTTATTAGTATTTAGGGCCCCCACCCACCGCTCAGGGGGGAGGACATTAGGTCCCCCCTTATTATAATTTAGGTCCCCCACCCACCGCTCAGGGGGGAGGACATTAGGTCCCCCCCTTATTATAATTTAGAGCCGCCGCTCAGGGGCTCACTGTTTAATAGACATGCCCCTACTCGCGGTATAGTGAGTAGGGGCATAATTTACTAATACTAAGTAAACTTTACTTAGTATTAGTAAATTTGTCTGAAAGACCAATTTAGGTCTTTCAGCCTTTTTGTAGATAGCTCCCTAATACCGTGGGAATTAGGGAGTTATCTACTTATTCATTCCTGTCATTACATTAACTGGCCAAGTAACTTACATTTTATAGGAATGTATGTTACTTGATTGTTGTAAGTGTTGCAAATGCTTACAGGTGAATCCTGGCTATGTTTGTATACTTTTTATTTAAACTTGTATACAATGTAACATTCTTCTTCTTCCACTAGGTAAGTATATTAGTACTTAGGCAATACTGTGCTTCGGCACTTTGACACTTCGGAAATTCAGTAATTTCGGAACTTCGGGACCTCGGCACTTCAGCAATTCGGACATTCGGAAGTACCTGAATGTCCGAATTGCCCGAAATTCATCCGAATTTATATTCGGACCGAAACTAATTGCACATGTCTAGCAAACGACGCATTCTGGCTACCCCTCTTTTTCCTGAGGTTATTCAGAGGGATCGCTACATGCAACTGCTGCGATTCCTACATTTTAATGATAATTCACTGTCCCCCCCTAGAAACGACCTACTATTTGACAGGCTCTATAAAATTCGGTCCTTTATCCAACTCCTGTCAGACAAGTTTTCTGAAAATTATGTCCCCGAGAGAATCGGCGTATTCCCTGGCAAAAAAAGGGCCTCAGGAGCGCCGGAGGGAGGAGCTCTGCAGCTGTTGTGCTGCTTTAAATAAACGTCTAAAATTATTTAATCGCGGGTATCATTCAAAACATGATCCCAAATGAAAAATAAAATATACACAAATAATAATATATACACAAATAATAATATATACACAAATAAAACTTAGAAAACCATCACCGTACTATACACATAAGGGTGGGTCTGAAAAATAGAGAGTGGCCCGTAGGCAACCCGTAGTGTGGGTGGTGCTGGCAGGGGACACAGCGACTGCTAACACAGTGTGGTGCATGAAGGACTGTTAATCCTGAAAAGCCCAACCAACCATAAGCTGTCTCAGGTCCCTTAACTTCAGCGTGTAGAAAACTCCCCGCCAGTAAGGCAGGTACAAATCAGGCTACCCCCTCTAAGGAAAAAGGGTATCTCTAAAAGAACAGAGAGACACCTTCTACCAACTTGTTGCACATAAACCCCAGAGCGTCAGCCCAGTAAAGATTAGGGACTAGCCCGGTAAAGTAACTGCCAAAGTTGTCTTAGTAGTCATAGAGGTTATAGTCGACCTGATTCATATTAGCCCAGATATGAGCTATGTGGATTCAGTACTCTCTAGTAAAGTCAGGTAGCGGCTTATCTGGAACATAGTATCTTTTCTGTGAACCAGGAGATACACAGTGACAACTTTCTGTATCCCATAGAGGACTGTAGTGGACCTGTTAGGGAAGGAAAAAGATTTCTATCCTCATATCTGCCTAAGCTCTTGTGTAAATAACCTCTGCTTAGTGCGTTTGATTGTCCAGAAAGTTAGCCAGGATACTGCTGCTGAAAAGGAAAAAGGATTTCTACACTTCACGCTACAACTTGATAACACTGACATGGGTCAGGCATCACTAACACTCTCAGCCCTCCCTCAGTGGTCACATCAACTGTGCAGGTGAAACATCTAAAAATAAAAACGAAAAAACGACCTAACGTCCGTTTCGGCGCTGTTAGAGCGCCTTTTTCAAAGGTGAACCGGCTTTGTGCCTTACAGGGTTTAAATACCCAGACCAATCGTGCTAGTAGCCAATCACGGCGCTGGGCGTGTCTTGCCCTTTCGCGCCCGATTATCTAACGCTTTGGCGCCTGTCAATCATGTTTACATCCGCCCACGTGGGTGTAGAAGGGGGGCGGAGCCTCACGAAGGTGTCAGTGACTGACTGTCAGTGGAGAAACTCCTCCCCCGTATGTAAGCATACCGACGGCTAATTCTTTGCGTTATTGCCTACCTCTATTACATCGCAGGCTGTCCTGTATATGTTCCCCAAACAGCGGTAAAAGGGCTTATCAACATACCCCCCTCATATCACTACTGTAGTTCTTGTAATTAAGCAGATGAACATTCATATGGCTGAAAACACATATTATCAATGTTACACAGAGCCTGTGGACCTCAAAAAACAGGGGGATTATCTTTGCTACCATTGCACATCGTAGATATGTGAAGAAGGGAGCATGGTATTATTCTTATTATCACAGTGACACTGATTTTGATTATTGGGGGGCTTAGTATAGATGGGGAGCCCTTACTTTACTTATGAATAGGAAAAAATCCTATTTGAGGATGGGGGCTACAGCACTTATGTTAAAGATTTTTGCCATTTGGTCCACCCATTACAATGAAAGGGAGAACATAGAGGACAGCAATATAAGTGGATAGGCACTATCTGGTTACTTGCTATATGGTCAGTAAGCAGGCACCCGGTAAATCACGCTTCATGTATACATAGAGTAGTATCTGTGCGCATGGAGACATTAGTTAGAGACTGGACAACACAAATCTATATACATATATACACAGTGAGGCTCATCATGTTTCAATAAAAGGTGTGTAGGTAAAACCTTCGTTTAGACCCTTTGGGGCTAGTGTATCGAATTTGTATATCCAATAACACTCCCTTCTTTTAAGGGTTTGGTCTAAATCTCCACCTCTTTTACCCAGTTGGATTTTCTCTATCCCCGCAAATCTGATACATCTGGGGGTGTCCATATGGTTGGATCTGACGTGTCTGGCAACTGGCGTGTCTCTGTTGGAAGTTATGGAATGGACGTGTTCCATAATCCGTCTCTTAAATGGGCGTATGGTTTTGCCCACATATTTCATCCCACATTTACAGGTGAGTAGGTAAATCATTCCTTGAGTATTACAGTTAAAAAACTGTTTTATAGGAATTTCTACGGAGTTGTTATGGTTAGTGAGAGTTTTCGACCCTTTAGCTATAAAGGTACACGCAACACATTTCCCACATTGGTACGTGCCGTGTACAGTCATCCAGGTCTTGTTAGTCTTGTTGGATGTGGAAAGGTAGCTGGGTACGAGCATTTCTTTCATATAAGAATATGAAAGAATATGAAAGAAATGCTCGTACCCAGCTACCTTTCCACATCCAACAAGACTAACAAGACCTGGATGACTGTACACGGCACGTACCAATGTGGGAAATGTGTTGCGTGTACCTTTATAGCTAAAGGGTCGAAAACTCTCACTAACCATAACAACTCCGTAGAAATTCCTATAAAACAGTTTTTTAACTGTAATACTCAAGGAATGATTTACCTACTCACCTGTAAATGTGGGATGAAATATGTGGGCAAAACCATACGCCCATTTAAGAGACGGATTATGGAACACGTCCATTCCATAACTTCCAACAGAGACACGCCAGTTGCCAGACACGTCAGATCCAACCATATGGACACCCCCAGATGTATCAGATTTGCGGGGATAGAGAAAATCCAACTGGGTAAAAGAGGTGGAGATTTAGACCAAACCCTTAAAAGAAGGGAGTGTTATTGGATATACAAATTCGATACACTAGCCCCAAAGGGTCTAAACGAAGGTTTTACCTACACACCTTTTATTGAAACATGATGAGCCTCACTGTGTATATATGTATATAGATTTGTGTTGTCCAGTCTCTAACTAATGTCTCCATGCGCACAGATACTACTCTATGTATACATGAAGCGTGATTTACCGGGTGCCTGCTTACTGACCATATAGCAAGTAACCAGATAGTGCCTATCCACTTATATTGCTGTCCTCTATGTTCTCCCTTTCATTGTAATGGGTGGACCAAATGGCAAAAATCTTTAACATAAGTGCTGTAGCCCCCATCCTCAAATAGGATTTTTTCCTATTCATAAGTAAAGTAAGGGCTCCCCATCTATACTAAGCCCCCCAATAATCAAAATCAGTGTCACTGTGATAATAAGAATAATACCATGCTCCCTTCTTCACATATCTACGATGTGCAATGGTAGCAAAGATAATCCCCCTGTTTTTTGAGGTCCACAGGCTCTGTGTAACATTGATAATATGTGTTTTCAGCCATATGAATGTTCATCTGCTTAATTACAAGAACTACAGTAGTGATATGAGGGGGGTATGTTGATAAGCCCTTTTACCGCTGTTTGGGGAACATATACAGGACAGCCTGCGATGTAATAGAGGTAGGCAATAACGCAAAGAATTAGCCGTCGGTATGCTTACATACGGGGGAGGAGTTTCTCCACTGACAGTCAGTCACTGACACCTTCGTGAGGCTCCGCCCCCCTTCTACACCCACGTGGGCGGATGTAAACATGATTGACAGGCGCCAAAGCGTTAGATAATCGGGCGCGAAAGGGCAAGACACGCCCAGCGCCGTGATTGGCTACTAGCACGATTGGTCTGGGTATTTAAACCCTGTAAGGCACAAAGCCGGTTCACCTTTGAAAAAGGCGCTCTAACAGCGCCGAAACGGACGTTAGGTCGTTTTTTCGTTTTTATTTTTAGATGTTTCACCTGCACAGTTGATGTGACCACTGAGGGAGGGCTGAGAGTGTTAGTGATGCCTGACCCATGTCAGTGTTATCAAGTTGTAGCGTGAAGTGTAGAAATCCTTTTTCCTTTTCAGCAGCAGTATCCTGGCTAACTTTCTGGACAATCAAACGCACTAAGCAGAGGTTATTTACACAAGAGCTTAGGCAGATATGAGGATAGAAATCTTTTTCCTTCCCTAACAGGTCCACTACAGTCCTCTATGGGATACAGAAAGTTGTCACTGTGTATCTCCTGGTTCACAGAAAAGATACTATGTTCCAGATAAGCCGCTACCTGACTTTACTAGAGAGTACTGAATCCACATAGCTCATATCTGGGCTAATATGAATCAGGTCGACTATAACCTCTATGACTACTAAGACAACTTTGGCAGTTACTTTACCGGGCTAGTCCCTAATCTTTACTGGGCTGACGCTCTGGGGTTTATGTGCAACAAGTTGGTAGAAGGTGTCTCTCTGTTCTTTTAGAGATACCCTTTTTCCTTAGAGGGGGTAGCCTGATTTGTACCTGCCTTACTGGCGGGGAGTTTTCTACACGCTGAAGTTAAGGGACCTGAGACAGCTTATGGTTGGTTGGGCTTTTCAGGATTAACAGTCCTTCATGCACCACACTGTGTTAGCAGTCGCTGTGTCCCCTGCCAGCACCACCCACACTACGGGTTGCCTACGGGCCACTCTCTATTTTTCAGACCCACCCTTATGTGTATAGTACGGTGATGGTTTTCTAAGTTTTATTTGTGTATATATTATTATTTGTGTATATTTTATTTTTCATTTGGGATCATGTTTTGAATGATACCCGCGATTAAATAATTTTAGACGTTTATTTAAAGCAGCACAACAGCTGCAGAGCTCCTCCCTCCGGCGCTCCTGAGGCCCTTTTTTTGCCAGGGAATACGCCGATTCTCTCTGTTTTGTGTATTCATACAAGGGTTACCCCCTACGGAGTTCTACAGCCACACTCTAATTCCCCTTGTTGGGAACCAAGCACTTCGGTGCATTCCGTTTTCAAATTATGTCCCCGGCAAAAATATTTCAATTGACGAATCACTAATGAAATTCAAAGGTCGGCTGCTCTTCAAAGAATACATACCATCTACGCGGTTCCGATATGACGTTACATTTTATAAATTATGCAAATCCTGTACTGGTTACACATGGGTGTTTTGTATTTACCAGGGGAAGGATAGCCATCTTGATCCACCAGGATGCCATGATTCTGTGGGTATAAGTGGCAAGATTGTTTGGGATCTAATCCATCCCTTGTTAAATAAGGGATACGGGCTATGGGTTGACAATTACTATGTCAGTATAGAATTATTTAAAAATGTATATTGTTTTGAAACCTTAACCTGTGGCACAGTGAGGAAGAATCACAGGGGTTTCCCCCAAATCTTGGCAAGAGGTAGAAGTGGAGGTTCCTCTTCAGCCCTCCGCAAGGATGAGTTGCTTGCCCTTTGCTTCAGAGATAGGAAGGATGTATACATGCTGTCTACGATGCACAACGAAAGTACAGTGCCAGTGTCTGTGAGAGGTGGCACTGAGCATCTGGAAAAAACAAAGTGCATTGTAGACTACAGCAGGTTTATGTGGGGAGTAGGCTTGGCTGACTAATGCATACAGCCCTATCTGGTAAACCGAAAAACTAGGACCTGGTACAAGAAAATTGCAATCTATGTGAGCTAGATTGCCGTTTTCAATGCCTATGTCCTCTATAAAAAAGAGGTCATAGGTAAGCCCTGCCCTTTCCTAGAATTCATGCTAAGCCTTTTATCCCATATGTTATTTATTCAGCCCCCCAATCACACTTTGGAATCAGGAGATCTCCAAAGACTTTGTGGCAAACACTTCCCTTCCCGAATCCCACCCACCTCCAGTAAAAAAGTTCCCCAAGAAAGTGCTGTGTTTGCTACAAGAAAGGAGTCCGAAAGGTCTCCAGTTATTATTGCCCAACCTGCCCATCTCTACCCACCCTCTGCATAGCAGACTGTTTCAAAGTCTACCATACAGAGCTGAAAGGATCACTATAGGAATACATGTTTCAGTTCCTGACCCTATAGTGTTAAAACCATCATCTAGCCCCCCATGGCCCTTCATGCCTCCATAAATATAGCACAATCTTACTGTATTCAAGCCTGAAGCTGTAACTCTGCATGCTGTTTGCCTAAAAAAAAACAAAAAAACCACAGTCTGCTGGCATCATCAGAAGTGGTAGCCTGATCCAATCACAATGCTTCCCCATAGGATTGGCTGAGACTGACAAAGAGGCAGATCAGGGGCACTGCCAGCATGATTCAAACACAGCCCTGGCCAATCAGCATCTCCTCATAGAGATGAATAGAATCAATGAATCTCTATGAGGAAAGTTCAGTTTCTCCATGCAGAGGGAGGAGACACTGAATGTTTGGATGCATTTTAGGCAGCTATGACCCGGGAAGGATCTCTAACAGCCATCTGAGGAGTGGCCAGTGACGTTATCACTAGGCTGTAATGTAAACACTGCATTTTCTCTGAAAAGACAGTATTTACAGCAAAAAGCCTGAAGGTAATGATTCTACTCACCAGAACAAATTCAATAAGCTGAAGTTGTTCTGGTAACTATAGTGTCCCTTTAACTACTAAATCACTCTGTATGGGACTTTGGCGGTTTGTTTGCTTGATTTCCCTGGATTTCTGACCTCGGCTTGTCCTGACCATGCTTTGTTAGCTGCCTGTACCGACCTATTGGCTTCTTTTACCGACTACTCTGAGTTCTAGATTCTTCCTGACCTTGGCCTGTCCCTGTTTACGCTGGCCATTCTAAAGTGGTTACAGCAAGCAACTAAAAGTACTACATTTGTAGTACTTGAAATGTGACCTCCCCCAAAAAAGAAACTTTAATCACAAGGTTAATGCTTTGATTAGCACTGAAATAAAATTGCTAATTTATTTATTTATTTAACCCCTTAAGGACCAAACTTCTGGAATAAAAGGGAATCATGACATGTCACACATGTCATGTGTCCTTAAGGGGTTAAACTTCTCAAACATTTCACACATTAACTCTCTGTGTGAGATCAAAGATCTCTCTGTATCTCTCTGCCTTCAGATCAAAGTGTATTTGGGGGTGCTGTTCTATTCCTGTGATATAATAAAAACCTGGAAAAACGGTACATGTGGGTACCGTTATATTCAGAAGACCGTGTTAAATCGAAATACTGAGGTTTTATTGCACTAACAAATATCAGGCTTATGACATTTCCTGTGAAAATGCAATTCATGTGTGTGAAAAGGCAAAATCTCTACATGGGCCCAGCATTTCTGTTAAAATGGCTAGACCAAACATCTCAAATTATGCAATTTGGAATACTCTGGGTTGCCTACTTTTGAAAATGGTATGCCATAACGGTGGAAATGTTATTACCCAGGCTGCCATACTCTCTGTAAAGGCGAGATAGGCCCAGAAAATCACTTTGTCAAAATTCTAACTTTGAAATGGACATCTAATATTTCTGTGACTTCCCCACAAAAAAAAGAAAATATGGTAAATGGGAGTACTGTTATATTCAGGAGACAATGTTAAATAAAAATAGGGAGGCTTTGTTGCAATAACTGGTATCAGGAATATGAAATGTCCTGTGAAAAGTGAGTTCATGTGTGTGAAATTGCACAAATAAAACAATAATCGCTATGTGGGCCCTTCATTTCTGATAAAGTGGCTAGACCAAACATTTCAAATTATGCCATTTTGAATGCTCTGGGTTGCCTACTTTTGAAAATGGTATGCCATAATAGTGGAAATGTTATTACCCAGGCTGCCATGCTCTCTCAAAGGCGAGATAGGCCCAGAAAATCACTTTGCCAAATTTGATTGTGTAAACACATAAAAGTCGTATATATATCCCTGTAACTTTCCAAAACCCCATAGAACCTATACATGGCGTGTACCGTTTTGCTTGTGAGACATCACTGAACAGAGCTAGGAGTGTTTCAAAGCAGTAAAATATATGCGTTTTACACCCCACCTCCTATAGAATGTAAGCTCGATTGACCAGGGTCCTCTTCAACCTATAAGTTTATTTGTAATTGTCCTATTTATAGTTAAATCCCTTCTCATAATATTGTAAAGCGCTACGGAATCTGTTGGCGCTATATAAATGGCAATAATAATAATAATAATATGCTGACAATAATATTATCAGTAAAAGTACAGTTTTTATGTGAAAAATGTAAAAAATAAATCTGAACACTAACTTTGGCTAGGGTTTGTGCCCAAGTGGCTACTACAAAAGACTAGGCATACTCCATTTTAAATACCCTGGGATGTCTACTTTTTCAAATGGTATGCCATGATGGGGGTAATTTTCATTTCTGGGCTGCCATACGGTCTCAAAGGCAACCTAGACACCGCAAACTAATCTGACAGATTTCTACGTAGAAATAAAATGTAATGGACAAGTCGTATATTTGACCCTGTAACTTTCCAAAACCCCATAAAACCTATACACGGGGGGTACTGCTTTACTCGTGAGACATTTCTGAATACAAATATGTGTATTTTATTGCAGTAAAAATTCCTGGGCATTGTGGCAGACCACAAGTGCACCTGGTACCTCAACCTGGCCACAAAGCACAGAATGCAGGCAGGTAGAGCAATGTCGTCAGTGAGCTCTGCTTGTCCTGTGCATGGCGCTCTACATGCTAGTTACAGGAATATGTACTATGCAGGGTAAGTAGCTTATGGGACGAGTTGTCAAAGGGTACCTCCCCTTTATTAAGCTCCCACCTTAGTATACACATAGGAGTTGGCTTAGAAATGCTCAGACACCAGCGATGGGTATGTGCCAAGCACTGACTAGTGCCCACTTTGGTACTGCAGTCTTTCAACAAGGCCCAACACAGTTCTAAATGATCCATAAAATCCATTCTCTAACAAGATTTTGTTTTTAAAAACATAATTTATTTGAAACATTGGATGCTAAGCAAACACAATCGCATATAATACAGCAAATATTCTGGGTTTAGATTGTTCTTAACAAATAAAATTTTGTACATTTACATAATTTTCCTTTTTCCATTATTTGTTAATTCATAATAGAAATGTATAATTTTTCAGAAATTGCATCTTTTCTTGCAATCTGCCTGAAATATTACCATAAAAGCAGAAACACTATTTTTGTTAAATACAAAATAGATCAATAAAAATGGCTTAATAACCTGTTTATGGATATTTTTAATAAACTTAATTCAATCATGGGGTTGTAGTTCCTTACAAACTGTACCACAATATAAAAATATGTTTTGAGGCATAATACCCACATACAGCAAGTACAGTTGTACCAAACACCTGTAGAGTGCAGGATACTATTGGCTGCTATTGCAACTGCAAGGAATCCGTATAAAATGCTCAGAGACCTCCCTCCTTCCTACTCAGGGACGCTGTATCAAATCCATGATGACTAATCTTTAAAGAGACTTCCAGAGTGAAGGGGAAGGGATGTGAAACTGACATTTTCAACTCTTTGTTGAGAACAAAGGAATAGAGTGAAACCCTAGTAGAGAAATGTGTTTCTGTGCAGGGTGAAACCAGTTTTGGATCGAAAGGCAGATTAAGTGTGGCTCGTGGGATACATTTTTTTTCACATTTAGCACATCTTGTAGAAGTGGTTGAAAGCTTTGACATTGCTGGTTTACACCAAGACAACGGCTCTTTCTACATATTTTATTATCAAAGTAAAATTGCTTAATCTGTAGAAATCCAGTCTAACTTGTGAAGTTTCGTGGTAGGTTAAGCAGAGCCTTGACTTGTTGGTACTAATGGCTGCTGGGTACTAAGGACTTTTATTCCAGGCTAGCAATGAAGGCTATATTTCAGTTTCTTGAACCTTGATAAAGCTTTGGAAGAATCTAAATGGAACCTTCAGTACTGGTCTGGAAAAAATATTGTTGGCCTTTTATTCATTGAAGATATAGATCCCAGGCACTATCAAAGCAGGATGGAGCCTGGATGGAATGGGACTGTGCCAGTATGTAGCCAGACCCTTAATATCCCACAATAACACTAAGAAGAGGCACTGTAACTCTTTGCCCCATTTCCCATGTGGGAAATTATGATTTCTGGTGGAAAAAGGCTAGTCTTTAGCACTCAGCCTGGTCTGAATCCATGTTTTCATCAGATGGCTCGCTAACAGTGATTAGCAAAGGGGATGACTTGGGCTGCTCCATCTTCTTCTGTTTCTCCGAGGCTTGCAGTCGGCGAGGCACCTTTAGGAGAAGCCTAGGAGTAGGTGGCTCGCTGCCTCTACTTTCCTTCTCATCTTCTGTTGTCTCCTCCTCGTCGATGCGTCTTACAAAGTCTGTATCTTGATCAACGTAGCGGGAGTTAGGGTTGGGAGATGCATAACCTTCTCCTTTAAATCGGACGACGGGGTGAGCCCGCGCCCCACGACCCATGAAGTTTTTCATGCTAACAGCAGGTGATGGTGCAGAGGAGAGGAAACGACTGAGCATCGGAGTACGAGCACGGGGCATGCTTGGGGTGTAGGGTACCTGTTCTGAGTCTCCTACATAGCTGAAACATAAAATACATGGTTTAGTACGATACAAGGTTCTGACAAACCAACTGACAGAGATATCAGTGTCCACCAAATGTGGAAGATTGATAAAAGTGTTAGTAAAATATATTTGGGCAATCTCTCTATAAGTGTATGTGCACAGGCCATTGGCTTCAATGACAGTAGCCCCAGCCCCCAGTGACAGATGCCATTGCATCATTGATAAATGCCAGTGACTGGGAATGACCTCAGTTTACATCAAGGGCCACACGGAGCCATACAAATATCTCCTGCAACCTCACATAACAGCCATGTGAGGTTTAAAAAAAACCTTTATTTGTAATACTGGAATGCTTTGAAGACTATTTATATTATCCGTCCTCCTGCTGCCTTAGATATAAGGTTAACTTACCTGAAATCAAGTGGTGAGAGAGTCCCTCACTAGGAGAATGTTACTACTGATGATCTAGCAGCCAATACAGATACAATGGACACAGGACACATCTTGCTGTGTCTGCAATGCATCTCATAGAAAAGCATTGAATCCACAATTTTCTATGATAAGTTTGTGCTGGGGCACACAGCGATTTGGAAAAACACTGACAGCTGTTTGACTGACGGCAGGGAGGGTGCAACCTAGACATTTTATAAAATTATGATTTTTCTGGAAATTGGCACTTTTATAAAGTGACAAAGAGAGGACGCTCTTTGCCCCTAAAACATGTTAGCTGAAGTTCTTTAGGGGTTTGGAGAGATCCTATAAGTTTAATCCACACCATCAGGAGGGGCTTTCATGCTATTGGTGGGGTTTTTTTTTGTTTGTTTTTTTTGAGAAGGGAAAGTAAATACATGAAATTAAGTGGCAGAAAACTCTCCTACCGCATATCGAAAGCAGAACCCATAAATGATGGTTTGAGGGTCTCGGCAGCTGTAGCGATAGTATAAGGTGGAGCAGCATTTTGGTCATCCCAATACTTGTCCTTCTCCATCGGAGGCAGATTTTGATACATATCATCCACAGACAATAAGGAAACCTGCAAGGAAAGCATGTGGCATCAAATCACAGGAGCAAGCTAGAAGCAACCTATCGCAATACTATAAAAGGTTATCATTGGCCCGGGTTAGTGTGCTACTATGATGGTCATATTTTATGTCAGGATTATTCACTAGACATCAGATATTGTCAGATTGGACAAAACCCGATGAGAATTACCGCATTTTCATATTTACTAAAAGTGGTCAGGATTTGGTCGGTCTGACTGATTCTGTAACATTGGTTCAGATGATTTCAGAAAATCAGTGATTTTCACATCCAAACCAATTTACAGTACTGGAATCGGAGATTTCTCAACCACCTTATGGCGGCCGATGATAAACAGAATGAATCCGGTAGGATGTCCCTTTGCAAATTATCATTCAGTGGCTTTTTGGCAAGTGAATTGATATTTTTAAGAACTACATGTCCACTCGCAGTGCTAGCAGCCAGTGGGCAAACAGTTACAAACCCTCGGTGCTGCCGCAATATTTATTTGGTGGTTGGACCGCGCTTGTTAACGGGCCGCCACATAAAAAAAAGTAAAGTAAATAAATCCAAATTGGGTCAATAATTATTGCAATAATAGAGTGTAATGTATCTCCCTATGGCATGTATGCATATGTTACCTGCAATAGGGAGTGCACACCGTGTGCACAATATTTCATATTTTGTTATCATATCTACGACAAGGATTTTACAAACCTATAGAAAGAAAGAAGTCTGCACCTTTATCCCAAGAGTGTAAATTATTCCACCCCAGGTCATAAGCAAAGAGCCTTTAGAGGGCTCTAATAAAGGTGAGTGTGCATTTTTATACTCAAGGGCGGGCTTTTTAAACCCCGGGATACTGGTAAATCAGTTCCCCCTGATGACCCTTTAAGTTAGGCGAAACGCGCGTCGGGGCGCGACATTCTGGCATTGCTAAGCTTCGTCTTTGGTGTCCCCTGGCATCTTTTTCCCTTAGAGCGAACATTTACCACAGGCTTGATTATTCATTCGGGACTTAGATGGCGAACAGCCGTGTGGGACACAATAGACTCGTATACCGACCAGGGTATTAGTAGCAATTAGTGTTTGAACTTGTAGTATCTCTTCATCTATTACTGCCTCGGTTCGTTACTTAACAGCATCAGCACTCTGTATTTCTTTACTGCCTATCCTATACCGGGTGCCCTTGAAGGCACTATTCTTACTTTTCACTACCTTGTCTACACCTGATTACCAGTATTTAGATCTTGGATCAAGATTACTAGGCATGTATTAGAAAACGCTGCATCTCAACCTTTACAATTAAGCGGATTTACTTATGATCGTTTCAATACGAATTTAGTATGCTGATATGGCTTACATTTAGCACTATTTGTACATATATTTACACAAGAACTATTGAAGAGATTGCAATTGAGCACGTTCATTCGCTATTACTATTATAGACTGAGCTTATATTGACTGTAGAAGAACCCCCTTCAGTTGAACTGCTCAGATACTTTGTATTGTATCTTATCTCTGACACATAAATACAATTATATCTAACTATATTGTGCAGCTCCACTTAGTGGGATCTTTCTGACAAGCCTTGTTAGGCTACATCAGTGGTAGTCAACCTTTTTCTAACTACCGCCCACTAATGCATCTTTTTGGTTGAAAAATTTTCCTTACCGCCCACCAGTTTTCGCACAAGTGCAGAATATTTTTTTTCGAAAGGAGGGTGTGTTTTTTAAAAAAAAATGTACGTTCATTTATCTTTTTATTTCCAATTAATGCATGTTTATAATGTTTTTTACTTAATAAAGTTTAATGAGAAAACAATAAAGTAAATTGAAATTACCTTTACTAGTGATTAATGAGATCCTTGAGGTTGATGCTGCGAGACTAAATATTTGATATCTGGTTCGATTTTCGTAAGGAACAAACGAAGGTCTCCTCTTTCGGTGATATTCAGACGACTTCTCTGTTTGCGCATAATATGATTTCTCATCTGTGCGTCAGCTCCCCTCTTCTCCCTCCTCAATTCCCCTCCCCACCTTTTTTTCCCCTTTTTTAACCTTCCTTATAGCAATGCCCAGTAGGAAGGCTGAGCTAGGTATCCCACTATAACAGACTGGCACACAGGGCCGCCATCAGGGCATGACAACCGTGACAATTGTCACAGGCCCGGCGGCCCTGGCCCCATGTGTATCAGCGGAACTGACGCCGGTGCATCTGCACCGGGACCCATCAGGTGGCCCAAGCATTTAGGGCCACCCAATGGGCCCTATTATCTTCAGGGGACCGGTCAGCGCTGTAATAGCGCGACCGGGCCCCTTTAAAAAAAAAAAAAAATGCAGCCGGAAGCAAGTGCTGCTAGGAGGAAGTGACGTCCGGTCACTTCCTCCCAGTTTAATCCGCGAGGAGAGGCAGCCGACTCACATCATCCCCAGCCACCCTCCTGCGACGAAATGGTAAGGAAGAGAGGAGGGTGGCTGAAAATGAGGTGTATGTGTGTATGCCAGTGTGTGTGTGTATGTATGCCAGTGTATGTGTATGTCAGTGTATGTGTGCCAGTGTGTGTATGCCAGTGTGTGTATGCCAGTGTGTGTGCACTGTGTGTATGCATGTGTGTATGTCTGTTTCAGTATTTGTATCTGTTAGTGTGTGTGTGTGTGTGTATTCCTGTGGGCAGGATTTGGAGGCTTGAAGGGGGGCCCAGACCTTGAGCTGTGTTAGGGGCCCCAAAATTTCTGATGGCGGCCCTGCTGGCACACACACATACATACATACATACATACATACATACATACAGACACACAAGACACACATACAGACAGACAGGCACACATGCAGACACACACACAAACATACAGACAGGCACACATACATACAGACACACACACAGGCACACATACATACAGACACACACACAAGACATACATACAAAGACACATACACACATACAGACAGACACAAGAAACATATACATACAAAGACAAGACACACACATATATATATATACAGACAGACACACACACACACACACGACACATACAAAGACACACATACAGACAGACACACACAAGACATACATACAAAGACACAGACACACACAAGACATACATACAAAGACACATACACACACAAGACATACATACAAAAACAAGACACATATATACAGACACACACAAGACACATACATGACATACATACAAAGACACATACACAAACAAGCACACATTATATTTAAGTCACCCTCCTGTTTCCTACCTTTAAGGTGCAGGAGGGTGACTTTCCCTGGGGTCCAGTGGTGGCTCAGGCTGGTGGGAGTCAGAGTTCCCACTCTGACTCCCTCCTCCTCCTTCCTCCTGCGCGGGCTCTCAGTATGCCGGGGCCGCAAGTGGTGATGGCGGTACCCGGTAGCAGGGGTACCGCCGGCTCGCACCTGCCCGCCCGCTCACCCAATCTATAAAAAAATTTGAAAATCCCTACCGCCCACCTGGAAACCCGAAACGCCCACTAGTGGGCAGTAGGGACCAGGTTGACGACCCATGGGCTACATAGTTGGAGTACCTTCTATGCACCAATTCTACTTTAGTCACCTATATATATCGCTATATGCGACGTTTATAAACTCAGTCCATTGTTTTATTCGCTTGTGTCATTCTTTATTTTTCTTATCTTTTATTTCTTTCTGTGCTCTTTGCTTTGACTGCCAAAATTGACTTTCGTTTAGTCAGGCAGTCATTGCCGGGGGTTTTTCATATTGGTGTCTCTTATCCATTAAAGTATATTCTAGATTTTTAACTGTTTGTGTGTACCTGATATTGGTAGTGGGAACAGATTTCCCTTCTTCCTTTTGTTCTGCATTTTTATACTATTTAAATGTTGGCCTCCTGACATATTGCACTATTTTTTGCTCTTGTGTTTATGTTACATATGCATACCTGATTCGGTCGGACCAAGATCATTATATCCATAGGCGGGGATTGTACTGCCCAGGTGCTACATCTAGGGCTAAGTGATAGTCAGTGTATTTCCTTCTGTTTTTAATTTAGAAATTTGACATACTGCACCATATATTTCTCTTCTCTTTTCCCACTACAAGCCACTTGGAATTTGAGGACCCCCCCCCCCCCCCAAGGCACTTCTCCCAGTTTTTCATCTCCTCTACTCCCTATCAACGGCCAGACAAGAGACTCTGGTTTGGGGGTAATAGCTGCCTTTTGCATTTGGACATAGTAAGCGCTAGAAACTTATTTTTTATGTGTGTATAAATGCAGGTATTTTAGATTGGGATTGGTACTGGTATATGTGACGTGGATTTAAACAGGGGTGCCTCTGCTCCCCTCTGCTATTTAACATTCAGTCCCGCGCTCCAGACTTTGGAAGTTGCACTTTACAGAGCCTTTCAAAAGGGTACGTTCTTAAAATACTTTGTTTGATTACTTCAACCAAAACCCTGTTCATGATTAACAATTTTCTTACCGTTTGGGACCAGGGCTGTTTTTATATTTCTGCTGTGTTTGTGTTTAGCTGTAATTTTCCTCTTACTCATGTACTGTACCCACAGATATTATATATCATATTTGTCCCCATTAAATAGCCTTTCTAAAGATACCATTATTTTCATCATTTCATATAATTTCATATAAAACAAATTATAAAATATGATGAAATTCTTTTAAAAAACACACTTTTTCGAACTTTGAGCCCCAAAATCTGTTATGCATCTACAACTGCCAAAAAACATCCATGCTAAATAGTTTCTAAATTTTGTCCTGAGTTTAGAAATACCCAATGTTAGCATGTTCTTTATTTTTGTAGTGCATACGTAAAATACAGGCTGCTCAGGTATGCCACAACAGCATAAACAGGCAATCTTCGTTACAGGGTGATACAGTGAAGTAGCATTGTGAAATCTGCACATTTTTTTTTTTGTTAGTAGATGATTTGTCAAACGCTTAAGAATAGGTTTAGTACGGTTGCTTCAGGCTAGGTACACTTTTCTAGTTGCTATGATATTTGTTATAGGTTGTTACAAGATGAAGTCCACAATAAGTGGCACATATTGAATTATGGGTTGGGTGCGTTTTTTAAGTATTGCATTACTTTGAATATATAAATACATAATGGAATCAGAAACGTCTAGTGCTAACGTATCACATAACATTTAGCAAGAACAAACTATTTACCGATTAGAAAAGGTAATACTCTCATAGCTATTGGTGTAATATTAACATGCTGCTACAGTTTGTGAAACCCGCATAGACGTAAAGTTACAACTCTATATATCCTGAGGAAACTGCACATTTCTCATTAAGAACGACTAGGTATTAGCAAGATAAAGATAAACCCTTCAGTTTGTGTCTACAGGTTTAAGCTGTATGTTATGCTGGGGTTTGTGTTGCATTTTTGTTTCACTGTGCTCGTTATTTTAATTTCGATGAGAACCCACTGGGTAAGCAACTTGTTAAGTGTTAGGCAGAGATAAAAACTCAGTAAAACCAACGTTGTGGTGAAGTGAGAACATACAACTCGGACTAACCATATGTCGTCGTGTTTTAAGCTATGTATCATTATCGTATAGGGTGTGATTCTGGTGTAAGTCATGAGGCTCGCCTGTGGCGTATACTAGGCTACAGCACAGTTCACGTGCTGGGTTGTAGGCGAGGTGTTTGCGCCTAGTGATGTGTTCTGGGGAAGAGTGTGTGGGTGAGGCGGCTTAATGCTGCCAGTGAGAATTATCGCGGAGATGCCTCAGTGTGATGTGAGGTGTGTTCTCAGCTGGAGGTATGCTGGTGAATGGAACAGAATGGAACAGAAAAACTTATAACGTCAACATAAGAACATAGTACAATATGAAATTGCTGCAGGAGCGTGGGAGTGTCTCTTAGGGCGCTCAAGCGCCGGCGGTGACGTAGGTAGTTGCGTATGTGGGCGCTAGGATTCCCGCCAGATTGACATCGTTCGGGAAGGGTAGTCGCCACTATAAATGAAAATAAAAATAATAACAAAAATGGGGAGTTATTTTTGGCCCGAGAGTTCATCCTCGACCTTTGCCCCCAAGTGGAGCGGCATCCCCCCAAGGTTGCTAGGTGGTCGTTTTAACGTTAAGGGATAAAATAAAGTAAACTCAATGCAGGCAGACCCACTTGAAAATGTAAACTAAAAGGGAGCACAGTCTGCACATTATTAAAGAAAGGGCTAACGTAACATGGGGACACTCTGGATAGCATATAGCGGCTTTGAAAAAGGTAGTGTCCAAGCTGAAAACAAGACAGTGTCTATCTAGTGCCAGCAGGGTGGCAGGTTTGGTGCGTGGCTGTCTCTAGAGTCCAGCGGGCGGAGTTCAGGTAGTAGCGGCTTTGTAGGCTTCTGTCGAGGAGCTCCGCGGTATAAACGGAACCGAGCCAGCTGGATCCCAGACGTGCGTTGCGGTAGTCGACCCTGTCCCTCTGCCGGTCAGGGCGTCCTGAGGGAGACCCAGAGTCTCTAGAATGGCTGTTGCCCCTTCGAGGTCTTGTACTGGGTGAGCTGTGGCCCCTTGGAGGACTGCCAGTGTGCGGGAACCCCTCCATCTATACGGTATATTTCTTTCACGCAATAGTTGTGTGAGAGGCTGTAGGGATCTGCGCCATGCCAGGGTGCTACCTGATAAATCCCTGAAAAAGGTGAGTAGTGATTCCTCAAAGTTGTAGGGGGTCTTTCCCTTTAGAGCTCCCAGGACTGCCATCCTGTCCTGTTCCGATTGAAAGCGGACAATCAGGTCTCGCGGTGCCGATGTTGGTGCCCTGGATTGTTTCGGGATTCTGAACATGTCGACGGGTGTCACCGTTTTGGCTTGTTTAGCTGGTAGTATCGCTGTTAGTAGCCTCCTTACGAGGTGTGGTAGCTCTGCATCAGGGATCTTTTCTGCTACTCCTCTGATTTTGAGGTTTTTGTCTCGCCTGGAGTCCTCCAGCGATGCAAACCGCTGTTGTGCGGCGATATGCTGCTCGTGAAGCGAGTGTACTTCTCTTTTTAATTGGGCGAGTTGTGCCTGCGTGTCATGGGATTCCCTTTCTATGGTCCCCATGCGGCCAGAGAGGCCCTGGAGATCTTTGCGGAAGGTCGCCATGTCTGTATGGATGTCTTTCCGCAGGCCCGCCAGCAGCTCCTGCATGTCTGCCTTGGTGACAGGGGTTGTGTCAGGCTTTTGTGTAGTAGGTGTCGGGATCTTGTTCAGCTCTCGCGGAGCAGGTAGGTGGAGGTCCCAGGGCTCTAGGCTTTGGTCATCCGAAAATTCAGAGCTCTCCCCCATGTAGTCGGCCATCTTAGGCAATGTAGAGCCGTGTGCCTGCCGCCACATGTCGCCGATGCTCATGCCCGGTTTCGGCTTGTCCGGTCTCTGCTTTTTAATTTTCCGACCCATGCCGAGGGGGACTGGTGGGGTCGATTTTGGGGTATTAGGATCGCTAGAATCTTTTTCGTTAGGCCTCTGGTCTCGGAGCACATCAGGCGTGCGACCGTTCCGTTCAGCAGCCACCGGAAGTCCCTTTATTAGTTTTTTACAAAAATTTTTTTACATAAAAACTGCAATTTTACTGGTGATTTCATCGTTGTGATAAGTTTTACTATTTTAAACACTCATATTTGTGTCTAGCGAAGTCTCCCAAATATAACAATACCCCCCATGTACAGGTTTTATGGTGTTTTGGAAAGTTACAGGGTCAATATAGGGCTTGCCCGATCTTGTTTGCCAGATTGGTTTACTAGGTCTGTGCTGCATTTTGAGACCATATGGTAGCCCAGGAATGTGCAATAACCCCATCCTGGCATACTATTTTTAAATGTAGACAACCCAGGGTATTCAAAATGGGTATGTCCAGTCTTATGTAGTAGCCACTTAGTCACAAACGCTGGCCAAATTTAGCGTTTTTATTTGTTTTTTATAAATTTTTTTTGCAATTTATATTATATATATGTACACACACACACACTTTTATTTCCTATGTATGTATAATTTATTATAATTAAAGCATTTTATAATATATTATACATATATAATGCATGTATATGATTTTATTATAAGTGTATTTTAAGATATATATATCTCAAAGTACACTTATAATGAAATCATATATATGCATTATATATGTATAATATATTATAAAATGCTTTAATTATTTTATAATATATTATACATATATAATATATGTATAACATATTTATTTATTTATTTTTACTTTATAACAGCCTGGGGGACTCCACGGTCTTTAAAAGGACCACGGTCGTTAAAGGACCACTCTAGGCACCCAGACCACTTCAGCTTAATGAAGTGGTATGGGTGTCAGGTCCAGCTAGGGTTAACTAATTTTTTTATAAACATAGCAGTTTCAGAGAAACTGCTATGTTTATCAATTAGTTAAGCCTTCCCCCTATGTCCTCTAGTGGCTGTCTCATTGACAGCCGCTAGAGGCGCTTGCGTGCTTCTCACTGTGATTTTCACAGTGAGAGCACGCCAGCGTCCATAGGAAAGCATTATGAATGCTTTCCTATGTGACCGGCTGAATGCGCGCGCAGCTCTTGCCGCGCGTGCGCATTCAGCCGACGGGGAGGAGAAGAGGAGGATCGGAGGAGGAGAGCAGGAGGAGATCTCTCCGCCCAGCGCTGGAAAAAGGTAAGATTTAACCCCTTTCCCCTTTCCAGAGCCGGGCGGGAGGGGGTCCCTGAGGGTGGGGGCACCCTCAGGGCACTCTAGTGCCAGGAAAACGAGTATGCTTTCCTGGCACTAGAGTGGTCCTTTAAGGAGATATACATAGAATGAAATAGTGTGTGTGTGTGTATATATATATATATACAGGGAGTGCAGAATTATTAGGCAAATTAGTATTTTGACCACATCATCCTCTTTATGCATGGTGTCTTACTCCAAGCTGTATAGGCTCGAAAGCCTGCTACCAATTAAGCATATTAGGTGATGTGCATCTCTGTAATGAGAAGGGGTGTGGTCTAATGACATCAACACCCTATATCAGGTGTGCATAATTATTAGGCAACTTCCTTTCCTTTGGCAAAATGGGTCAAAAGAAGGACTTGACAGGCTCAGAAAAGTCAAAAATAGTGAGATATCTTGCAGAGGGATGCAGCACTCTTAAAATTGCAAAGCTTCTGAAGCGTGATCATCGAACAATCAAGCGTTTCATTCAAAATAGTCAACAGGGTCGCAAGAAGCGTGTGGAAAAACCAAGGCGCAAAATAACTGCCCATGAACGGAGAAAAGTCAAGCGTGCAGCTGCCAAGATGCCACTTGCCACCAGTTTGGCCATATTTCAGAGCTGCAACATCACTGGAGTGCCCAAAAGCACAAGGTATGCAATACTCAGAGACATGGCCAAGGTAAGAAAGGCTGAAAGACGACCACCACTGAACAAGACACACAAGCTGAAACGTCAAGGCTGGGCCAAGAAATATCTCAAGACTGATTTTTCTAAGGTTTTATGGACTGATGAAATGAGAGTGAGTCTTGATGGGCCAGATGGATGGGCCCGTGGCTGGATTGGTAAAGGGCAGAGAGCTCCAGTCCGACTCAGACGCCAGCAAGGTGGAGGTGGAGTACTGGTTTGGGCTGGTATCATCAAAGATGAGCTTGTGGGGCCTTTTCGGGTTGAGGATGGAGTCAAGCTCAACTCCCAGTCCTACTGCCAGTTTCTGGAAGACACCTTCTTCAAGCAGTGGTACAGGAAGAAGTCTGCATCCTTCAAGAAAAACATGATTTTCATGCAGGACAATGCTCCATCACACGCGTCCAAGTACTCCACAGCGTGGCTGGCAAGAAAGGGTATAAAAGAAGAAAATCTAATGACATGGCCTCCTTGTTCACCTGATCTGAACCCCATTGAGAACCTGTGGTCCATCATCAAATGTGAGATTTACAAGGAGGGAAAACAGTACACCTCTCTGAACAGTGTCTGGGAGGCTGTGGTTGCTGCTGCACGCAATGTTGATGGTGAACAGATCAAAACACTGACAGAATCCATGGATGGCAGGCTTTTCAGTGTCCTTGCAAAGAAAGGTGGCTATATTGGTCACTGATTTGTTTTTGTTTTGTTTTTGAATGTCAGAAATGTATATTTGTGAATGTTGAGATGTTATATTGGTTTCACTGGTAAAAATAAATAATTGAAATGGGTATATATTTGTTTTTTGTTAAGTTGCCTAATAATTATGCACAGTAATAGTCACCTGCACACACAGATATCCCCCTAAAATAGCTAAAACTAAAAACAAACTAAAAACTACTTCCAAAAATATTCAGCTTTGATATTAATGAGTTTTTTGGGTTCATTGAGAACATGGTTGTTGTTCAATAATAAAATTAATCCTCAAAAATACAACTTGCCTAATAATTCTGCACTCCCTGTATATAAATATATATATATATAATATATATATATATATATATCTAAGTGTATTTTGATATTAATATATATATATATATATATATATATATATATATCAAAATACAGTTAGAAGAAAATTACATATATATATATATATATATATATAATTTTTGTAAAAATTATTTTTACAGTCTTTTTATTCATTTTTATAATTAATTATTATTTAATTTTTATAATAATATATACATATACAATATATATGGTTGTTTTATATATATATTTTATATATATACGTGTGCAATTTTACTCTAGGTGTATATTTAAATTAGTATATGTATATATTAATAAAAAATACACGTTATCTATAAGATATACATATACATAATATATATATAGATATAATTTATCTATCTATATATCTTATATATACATATATATATATATATATATATATATATATTTTAATTTTTTTATTTATTACTTTTAACTTTTTTAAAACTTTTATTAACTTTATTTTTACTTTTTCACCAGCACTTCCTGTCAGTTCACTGTGGCAGCACTGTGGACACCTATTGTGTCACATGTCCCTGGCGGTCCTACAGTGAAGGGGGGGGGGGACTGTCTGGGCTTAGTCGGCATTGGGGAGGGAGAGGGAGGGTAGAGGGTTAATTTCATAATTATATATTTTTTTAAATTATTATTATTTTATTTTTATTGTTTTTTAACTATTGCTGAGTACCTCGATCCCTCGAGGCACTCAGTACAGGCAGAGAATCGGAGGCATGCCTGATGGCTTCCGATGCTCTGCTCTACACTGCCGGGCACCACATGTGGCAACCTGGAAGTGATCGCTCGGCAGTGTAGGGGTGTATGGGGGCGGTGTGGGGGGGGGGGTATTTCACGATGCCTCGATATCAAGGCATCGTGTAATACCCTTAGAGCGGCTGGAGGCAATCACGATTGCTTCCAGCGCTCATTTTGGCCATTTTGGTTAACGACCATTTTTGGCTGATGTACTCTGTACGTCCGCGGTCACTAAGGGGTTAATCCTAAAAGAAAAATTAACAAAGGAAAAAAAAAAAGAAATAACATACCTACGATCCCACGCGGAATTCAAGCACTACCGATAGACAGATTGTCCTCCGGTGACATCTCTTCTTCTCACTGTGACGAATGTCCCTGAGAGGGAAAGGACGCTTCCGGTGGCGGTGTTACACCTTCAGCAGCAAAATGGTCTACTTCTGTATTTGTAGTGTTTCAAACTGAAAATCTGCACATACAGACTCCAAACACCATAACCACTTCAAATCACTGAATGGTGCTTCAAGCTACTTTTTAATACATAAATCCTCAGCATGGCTTTGCCTGCTGCTGAATGAAGACAAACAGGTTCTGAAAAGTGATGATTTAATCCTATTATTACCTTGATGATATTTATTAAAGTGATCTAAAAAGTGACGGGTTTCTCCGTAGTAAATTCAGCCAGTTTTCATGGAAATTACCATTTTAGAGGATTGTTAAAATTAGAGTGGGAGAAAAAAAGAAAAGCAAACTTTTCTGTCGGAAAAAGTGCGACAAACATTGAAGTAAAGCAAATTGATAAAAGAAGCTATAGATAAAAAAAATAAAACATGTCAATTTAACCAAAATTGTTGCTGAAAATGAGACATAACACTTTCAGTGACACTTTGATCAATCTTTCCAAAAGTATCTATTGATATTGTAAATTGTCATCTCTCCTCTCAGTCACTGACATAAGACGATTGCAAGCTCCCTAGGTTAGAATGCTGAATTCTAGAATGCAAGAGAATATTACCTGCAGATTCCTGTCAATCAGGCGATTGGTTTCAAAATCATCATCGTCCTCACCAAACGGATTAATTATCTGCTCTGCAACCTGGAGGAAATACAAAGTTATTTGTGAGCCTTATGTATACGGTGTCCCAAAAGGCCAAAGGGCTGTTAAGGGGACGCTGCAGGCTCGTGTTAACCAATTCTTTCCTTTTACATCAATAATGCATATAAAAAATATGTAAACAGGATTTGTATTTGCTGTGAAGCCCAGGATTTACAGTATCTGCAGTAAGCTCTATGCAGACCAGGACATGATGTGGCGAAAGTGACCTCGCCACTGTTTTTTGGAGGGGCCTGTTTGCCAGCCTCCTGCCCCGCGACTATGGCCCTGGGATGTATTGCCCTTCTAGGAACTGATTTGGGCATAATGGATTTTTATATTGCTGTTTCTGGCCCTTTGATTCCCAGAGAAAGGATTTGTACTTTTAAACTGGCACTTCCGATGCAGTCGAAGTGCCGAAGTCGTCGAAGTGGCCGCCATTCGAAAACCGAACACGTGGTGGCGGCGGCCATTTTAACTCATTCGAACGCGGTCAGCGGTGTGTGCAGCCAAATCTATGGAACTGTTTTCAGCTACCCAATTGCACGAACACTGCTGACCCGTACCTTCTACTCCACTTCGACACTGCGGCTGGAGACTAAGTTCCGTTCGAAGATTCGAACGCTCGTTCGAATGGGACTTGGTCATTTTTTCAGTGTAAAATAGACCGACCGCACAGCCCAAATCCATGGAACTGTTTTGGGCATGAAAATGTGCTTGCGGTCGGTCATAAAGGGACCTCAACCTAACTTTTTAACCCCTGGACGGATTCATGTGATTTTTACATATGTTGCTCCCCAAGTTATGCTGATCACAGAAATATAAGTTTTAATTTGTATGTGATGTAAAATGAGGGAGTTATAAAAATGTATAAAAAGTATGTTTTTTTTAGCTTGGAGATAATTGAGTAGATACAGTAAGTAACTCAATTATCTCCCAAGCAGAGGGGAGGGAATCTGTGGGTTGTAACCATTGCTTGATTGGCTAATGTATTGTCTGTGGGCATCTCCCTTGCATGGGAGAACTGCATAAAAGAAGAGTGTGTGTCATTAAACCAGAGTTCTTCTTCACCCTCAATCTAGAGTCCTGTCTCTTATTGGGGGAATTGCTATATCACTACAAGGGATTACTATGCTCTGCATACTCCCTTAGCTAATCACTACTAAGTAGACATGTGCAATTCGTTTAGGTCCGAATATGTATTCCGACGAATTTCGGGCAATTCGGACATTTGGGTACTTCTGAATGTCCGAATTGCTGAAGTGCCGAATTGCTGAATTGCCAAGGTCCCGAAGTTCCGAAATTACCGAATTTCCAAAGTGTAGAAGTGCCGAAGTGCCGAAGTTCCGAAGTGTCAAAGTGCCGAAGTATTGCATGTTTAGGAGTTTCAAACCGTACTTAATAATAATAAAAAAAAAATAGAAAAAAGGAAAAAAGAACGTAAAAAGGGAAAAATTTGAGTCGCTTCACTGGAGCGGGTGATTTGACGCCCTGTGGGAGAGGACTGTCCAGTGCTCGGCTTCCAACTGCCTAATTAGTGTGTCCGTGGGCTTACCTCCAGCATGGCTGCGCCGTACGTTATTATGGGGTTTGTGTGCGCTCAGTGGGTCAGGTGGCCCCACCTGAGTCCCCCCAGCTTCTCCTTTCAAGGCAGGTCCCCCTCCTTCCCCCCCAAGGTTCGCGTCCATGCCTGCGGTAAGCTCCAACGCTCTGTGGGCACTCGGAGGCCACAGTTGTCCAGCTTCTCCCCCCCTTAGGATCAGCCAGGGCTCCGGCCTCCTGCACCTTCCCAGCTGCAGCAGAGCCCCCCTGGAGCTCCAGCCCCGACTCGCCTCTCCCGCCTCCGGTCTCATACATGGTGCCGGTGTGCGTCCCCCCGGCCACCGGTCCACCGCGGGGCCCGCGCACTCAAGCACCACAGGGCTCACAGAGTGGGGGCTTATTCTCCGGACCACCCCCGAATCCAGAGGTCAGAGCCGGCTCCATGCCTACCGGTCCGCCGACCGGTCCGCCGCCCGTGATCCTCCGCTCTAGGGCCGGGATTTCTCAGCCTGGGCCTCCGCCACGTGCGCGCAGGCTGCCCCTCGCTATATTGACGTGGAGCAGTCGTCGGCCATTTTAGCTCAACGTGGACATACCTTGTGTGTCTGGTATGTCCCCATCTCCAGTATCTGAAGCTTTGACTCTTGGGCCGGGATCATGGGGCCCAATTATGGGGCTGAAAAAAGAAGATTTTAGAAGAAAGAAAACATTGAATGGTAAGTTCTTTTTTTTTTTTTTTTTTTACAGGTTCTTAGTTAAATGTCCCCCCCTCATTATTTTTAGGGTGAGGGGGTAGGCAGGGGGATCATTTTTTTTGGGGGGGAGGGGGTGACTAGGGGTTTGGGGACCCTTAGTCACCTGGGGGGGAAATTTTTTTTAGGGCCCCCACCCGCCGCTCAGGGGTGGGGGCCGGGGGGGAGGACAATAGGTCCCCCCCTATTGGTATTAAGGGCCCCCACCCGCCACTCAGGGGTGGGGGCCAGGGGGGAGGACATTAGGTCCTCCCCTTTATTAGTATTTAGGGCCTCCACCCGCCGCTCACAGGTGGGGGCCAGGGAGGAGGACCTTAGGTCCCCCCTTTTTAGGATTTAGGGCCCCCACCCGCCGCTCAGGGGTGGGGGCCAGGGGGGAGGACATTAGGTACCCCCCTTATTTTACTGTAGGGCCCCCACCCACTGCTCAGGGGTGGGGGCCAGGGGGAGGACATTAGGTCCCCCCCTTTTACTATTTAGGGCCCCCACCCACCGCTCAGGGGTGGGGGCCAGGGGGAGGACATTAGGTCCCCCTTACTAGTATTTAGGGCCCCCACCCACCGCTCAGGGGTGGGGGCCAGGGGGGAGGACATTAGGTCCCCCCCTTATACCAATTTAGGGCCCCCACCCGCTGCACAGGGGTGGGGGCCAGGGGGAGGACATTAGGTTCCCCCCTTATTAGTATTTAGGGCCACCACCCACCACTCAGGGGTGGGGGCCGGGGGAGGACAATAGGTCCCCCCCCATCATTTTACTTTAGGGCCCCCATACGCTGGGGGTCCTATTTTATTTTTTATTTTTTTTAAAACAGTGAGCAGCCACAGGCTGCTCACTGTTTACGAGACATGCCCCTACTCGCGGTATAGCGAGCAGGGGCAAAATGTACTAATACTAAGTCATTTTTACTTAGTATTAGTAAATTTGTCTGAAAGACCAATTTAGGTCTTTCAGCCTTTTGGTAGATAACTCCCTAATACCGTGGGAATTAGGGAGTTATCTACTAAGTGGCTGCAATAGAAGTGCCGAAGTCCCGAAATTCCGAAGTTCCGAAATGCCGAAGTTCCGAAGTTCCGAAGCGCCGAAGTTGCCGAAGTTCCGAAGTGCCTAAGTTCCGAAGTGGCGAAGTTCCGAAGTGCTGAAGTGCCGAAGTTCCGAAGTTGCCGAAGTTCCGAAGTGTTGAAGTGCCGAATCGCCGAAGTCCCGAATTGCAAAAATTCCGAATTTCGGAATGCCGAACCGAACCGAAAATTGTCCCCATGCACATGCCTACTACTAAGCTCTTTTAAGAGCTTGTTCCTGTCTTGCTCTCTGAAGGAGTCTACGGTGGTTATGGTGTCGGCTTGAGTGCTTGGAGCCCTCAGGAAGCGCTAGGAGCATCCTTCAACGGAGGTACCCAGTCGGGGTGCCAGGTGATCCGTTACACATGACTCCACCAAGATCTTCACATTTTTGTGGCAGTGCTGAGCTTATCCTACAACATTGCTGTCTGCTTGTTCTCTGATGCACAGTAAGTGCTTCTGGGAGTTGTTGAAAACCAACAGCTGAATGTAATAATATCCTAATCAACTGTATAATTGCAACAAACTAATTATTACTAACTGTAACCACATTTACACAGTGCACCTAACGTGTATGGAAGCCTGGAGTGTCCCTTTATTAATATAAACCCACCCAGTATGACTAACTGTAACCTAATCTACAAAGTTCACCTAACGTGTGTGGGAGCCTGGAGTGACCCTTTAATAATATAAATAGTGATGTCCCGAACTGTTCGCTGGCGAATAGTTCCTGGCGAACATCGCTTGTTCGCATTCGCCACGGATGGCAAACACATGCGCTGTTCGGTCCGCCCCCTATTCGTCATCATTGAGTAAACTTTGACCCTGCCTGTACCTCACAGTCAGCAGACACATTCCATCCAATCAGCAGCAGACCCTCCCTCCCAGACCCTCCCACCTCCTGGACTGCATCCATTTTACATTCATTGTGAAGCTGCATTCTTAGTGAGAGTAGGGACAGTGTAGCTGCTGCTGATTTGATAGGGAAATTGATAGCTAGGCTAGTGTATTCAGTGTCCACTACAGTCCTGAAGGACTCATCTGATCTCTGCTGTAAGGACAGCACCCCAAAAAGCCCTTTTTAGGGCTAGAACATCAGTCTGCTTTTTTTTTCTTTCTTTTTTTCTGTGTAATGTAATTGAAGTTGCCTGCCTGCCAGCCTGTGTGTCAGGCTCACAGCATATACTGTGCCCACTTGCCCAGTGCCACCACTCACTCACTGGTGTCACAATAGCTTGCATTTAAAAAAAAAGCAAAAAAACTTTTTTGACTGTAATATAATAGCAGTCAGTTTCCTTCACTAGTGTGCGTTTCAGGGCCTGCCCAGTGCCACCACCCACTCACTGGTGTCACAATAGCTTGCATTTAACAAAAAAAAACTTTTTGGACTGTAATATAATAGCAGTCAGTTTCCTTCACGAGTGTGCATTTCAGGGCCTGCCAGGGCACATTGTCACACCAGTGCAACTCATATCTGGTGTAACAGTAGTGTACATTTTTTTAAAAAAATGTTTTTGACTGTAATAGATTGAATAGCAGTTAGTTGTCTGCCAGCTTGTGTGTCAGGCTCACAGCGTATACTGTGCCCACTCGCCCAGTGCCACCACTCATATCTGGTGTCACAATAGCTTGCATTTAACAACAAAAAAACCTTTTTGGACTGTAATATAATAGCAGTCAGTTTCCTTCACGAGTGTGCGTTTCAGGACCTGCCAGGGCACAGTGTCACACCAGTGCAACTAATATCTGGTGTAACAGTAGTGTACATTTTTAAAAAAAAAATACAATTTTGACTGTAATAGATTGAATAGCAGTTAGTTGTCTGCCAGCGTGTGTGTCAGGCTCACAGCGTATACTGTGCCCACTTGCCCCGTGCCACCACTCATATCTGGTGTCACAATAGCTTGCATTTAACAAAAAAAACCTTTTTGGACTGTAATATAATAGCAGTCAGTTTCCTTCACTAGTGTGCGTTTCAGGGCCTGCCAGGGCACAGTGTCACACCAGTGCAACTAATATCTGGTGTAACAGTAGTGTACATTTAAAAAAAAAAAAAATACAATTTTGACTGTAATAGATTGAATAGCAGTTAGTTGTCTGCCAGCGTGTGTGTCAGGCTCACAGCGTATACTGTGCCCACTTGCTCAGTGCCACCACTCATATCTGATGTCACAATAGCTTGCATTTAACAAAAAAAAAACCTTTTTGGACTGTAATATAATAGCAGTCAGTTTCCTTCACGAGTGTGCGTTTCAGGGCCTGCCAGGGCACAGTGTCACACCAGTGCAACTCATATCTGGTGTAACAGTAGTGTACATTTTTTTTTTAAAATACAATTTTGACTGTAATAGATTGAATAGCAGTTAGTTGTCTGCCAGCTTGTGTGTCAGGCTCACAGCGTATACTGTGCCCACTCGCCCAGTGCCACCACTCATATCTGGTGTCACAATAGCTTGCATTTAACAAAAAAAAAACCTTTTTGGACTGCAATATAATAGCAGTCAGTTTCCTTCACGAGTGTGCGTTTCAGGGCCTGCCAGGGCACAGTGTCACACCAGTGCAACTCATATCTGGTGTAACAGTAGTGTACATTTTTTTAAAAAAAATACAATTTTGACTGTAATAGATTGAATAGCAGTTAGTTGTCTGCCAGCGTGTGTGTCAGGCTCACAGCGTATACTGTGCCCACTTGCCCAGTGCCACCACTCATATCTGATGTCACAATAGCTTGCATTTAACAAAAAAAAACTTTTTGGACTGTAATATAATAGCAGTCAGTTTCCTTCACGAGTGTGCGTTTCAGGGCCTGCCAGGGCACGGTGTCACACCAGTGCAACTCATATCTGGTGTAACAGTAGTGTACATTTAAAAAAAATAATAAAATACAATTTTGACTGTAATAGATTGAATAGCAGTTAGTTGTCTGCCAGCGTGTGTGTCAGGCTCACAGCGTATACTGTGCCCACTTGCCCAGTGCCACCACTCACTCACTGGTGTCCCAATAGCTTGCATTTAAAAAAAACGAAACTTTTTTGACTGTAATATAATAGCAGTCAGTTTCCTTCACTAGTGTGCGTTTCAGGGCCTGCCCAGTGCCACCACTCACTCACTGATGTCACAATAGCTTGCATTTAACAAAAAAATAAACTTTTTGAACTGTAATATAATAGCAGTCAGTTTCCTTCACGAGTGTGCATTTCAGGGCCTGCCCAGTGCCACCACTCACTCATATCTGGTGTCCCAATAGCTTGCATTTAAAAGAAACTAAACTTTTTGGACTGTAATATAATAGTCAGTTTCCTTCACGAGTGTGCATTTCAGGGCCTGCCAGGGCACAGTGTCACACCAGTGCCACTCATATCTGTTGTCACAATAGCTTGCACGCATAGTACATAGCTTAGCTTCGGGCACCTCTCAAGTTACCACTCACCCGCCTGCCGCCACCACCAACACTAGCACCACAGCCGCTTCACTTGGTATGTCAGAGGAGTTATTTACACATCAGTTGGAAGAAATGAGTGATGCGCAACCATTATTGCCAGAGGATGTAGATAACAGGGATATGTCTCAGTCAGGCAGCATTACACACATACGGTGTGATGATGATGATGTTGTACCCACTGCTGCTTCCTTTGCTGAGTTGTCATATACAAGTGAAGCGGTTGATGATGAAGATGCGTCCTTGGATGTCACGTGGGTGCCCGCTCGGCAAGAAGAAGAACAGGGCGAAAGTTCAGATGGGGAGACAGAGAGGAGGAGGAGGAGACGAGTTGGAAGCAGGGGGAGGTCGTCGCAAGGAGCTAGTGGCACAGTCAGACAGCATGCATCGGCACCCGGGGTCAGCCAGACAGCACGCCAATTAACGTATGCTGTTCTGTTGCCACCACCAGAATGTCGTCATTGCAGAGCTCAGCAGTGTGTCATTTTTTTTGTGTGTCTGTCTCTGACACAGCGATGCCATTTGCAACCTGTGCCAAAAGAAACTGAGTCGTGGGAAGTCCAACACCCACCTAGGTACAACTGCTTTGCGAAGGCACATGATCGCACATCACAAACGCCTATGGGATCAACACATGAGTACAAGCAGCACACAAACTCAAAGCCGCCATCCTCCTCCTGGTCCAGCATCTTCAGCCACGTTAACCACTGCTGTCCTCCTTGCCCCCTCTCAACCATCCGCCCCTCCGTCTCTCGCCTTGAGCAGTTCCTGCTCATCTGCCCACAGTCAGGTGTCTGTCAAGGACATGTTTGAGCGTAAGATGCCAATGTCACAAAGTCACCCCCTTGCCCGGCGTCTGACAGCTGGCTTGACTGAACTCTTAGCCCACCAGCTTTTACCATACAAGCTGGTGGAGTCTGAGGCGTTCAAAAAATTTGTAGCTATTGGAACACCGCAGTGGAAGGTACCCAGCCGAAATTTCTTTGCACAAAAGGCAATTCCCAACCTGTACTCAATTGTGCAAAAGGAAGTAATGGCATGTCTGGCACACAGTGTTGGGGCAAGGGTCCATCTGACCACTGATACCTGGTCTGCAAAGCATGGTCAGGGCAGGTATATCACCTACACTGCGCATTGGGTAAACCTGCTGACGGCTGCCAAGCATGGAATGCATGGCTCTGCAGAGGAGTTGGTGACACCGCCACGACTTGCAGGCAGGCCTGCTGCCACCTCCTCTACTCCTCCTACTCCATCCTCTTCCATAACCTCCTCGGCTGAGTCCTCTTCTGCTTCTGCATCTTGCTCCACATTAACGGCACCCCCCAGCTCCCCAGGTACTGTTCCACATCCCAGATACGGCAGTGTCATGCCGTCTTGGGGTTGACTTGCCTGAAAGCAGAGAGTCACACCGGACCAGCACTCCTGTCCGCCCTGAACGCACAGGTGGATCAGTGGCTGACTCCACACCAACTGGAGATCGGCAAAGTGGTTTGTGACAACGGAAGAAATTTGTTGGCGGCATTGCATTTCGGCAAGTTGACACATGTGTGTAATCTGATCGTACAACGCTTTGTGCATAAGTACTCAGGCTTACAGGACGTCCTTAAGCAGGCCAGGAAGGTGTGTGGCTATTTCAGGCGTTCCTACACGGCCATGGCGCACTTTTCCGATATCCAGTGGCGAAACAACATGCCAGTGAGGCGCTTGATTTGCGACAGCCCGACATGTTGGATTTCAACACTCCTAATGTTCGACTGCCTGCTCCAACAAGAAAAAGCCATTAACGAGTATTTGTATGACCGGGGTGCTAGGACAGCCTCTGCGGAGCTGGGATTTTGCCACGATACTGGACGCTCATGCGCAATGCCTGTAGGCTCATGCGTCCTTTTGAGGAGGTGACAAACCTAGTCAGTCGCACCGAAGGCACCATCAGCGACATCATACCATTTGTTTTCTTCCTGGAGCGTGCTCTGCGAAGAGTGCTGGATCAGGCCGTAGATGAGCGTGAAGAGGAAGAATTTTGGTCACCATCACCACCAGAAACAGCCTTATCAGCATCGCTTGCTGGACATGCGGCAACGCTGGAAGAGGATTGTGAGGAAGAGGAGTCAGAGGAGGAATGTGGCTTTGAGGAGGAGGAGGAAGACCAACCACAACAGGCATCCCAGGGTGCTCGTTGTCACCTATCTGGTACCCGTGGTGTTGTACGTGGCTGGCGGGAAGAACATACCTTCGGAGAGATCACTGAGGACGAGGAACAGGACATGAAAAGCTCGGCATCCAACCTTGTGCAAATGGGGTCTTTCATGCTGTCGTGCCTGTTGAGGGACCCTCGTATAAAAAGGCTGAAGGAGAACGACCTGTACTGGGTGTCCACGCTACTAGACCCCCGGTATAAGCAGAAAGTGGCAGAAATGTTACTGAATTACAACAAGTCGGAAAGGATGCAGCAGTTCCAAAATCAATTAAAAAGTATGCTTTACACAGCGTATAAGGGTGATGTCACGGGAATCTAACAGGGGAAGAGGTGAAAGTAATCCTCCTCCTCCCACGACCACGCCGGCAAGGACAGTACGCTTTACAGACGTGTTGTTGATGGAGGACATGCAGAGCTTTTTAAGTCCTACGCATTGCCACAGCCCTTCGGGGTCCACCCTCAGAGAGCGACTCGACCGACAGGTAGCAGACTACCTCGCCTTAACTGCAGATATCGACACTCTGAGGAGCGATGAACCCCTTGACTACTGGGTGTGCAGGCTTGACCTGTGGCCTGAGCTATCCCAATTTGTGATAGAACTTCTGGCCTGCCCCGCTTCAAGTGTCCTGTCAGAAAGGACCTTCAGTGGTATTGTCACTGAGAAGAGAAGTCGCCTAGGTCAAAAAAGTCTAGATTACCTCAACTTTATTAAGATGAATAAGTGATGGATCCAGAAGGGACTGACAGTGGGCGATACATTCGACTAAAAAAGGCCTGATGAAGGGGACTACTTAACACACCACTCCTATCTGGTGGCACATTAGAGTGCACGTGCAGTGCCCCAAATTTGAAGTAGGAGGACCGACCAAGGATCTTTTTCCATCTCCCGCTTCCTAAAATCGATGCCTTATATACACGTCCCCTGATAGGGGACGTAACAGGGACTAAACTAATAAGAATAGTACTACTTAACACACCACTCCTATCTGGTGGCACATTAGATTGCATGTGCAGTGCCCCAAATTTGAAGTAGAAGGACCGACCAAGCACCTTTTTCCATCTCCCGCTTCCTAAAATCGATGCCTTATATACAAGTCCCCTGATAGGGGACGTAACAGGGATTAAACTGATAGGAATAGTACTACTTAACACACCACTCCTATCTGGTGGCACATTAGATTGCATGTGCAGTGCCCCAAATTTGAAGTAGAAGGACCGACCAAGCACCTTTTTCCATCTTCCGCTTCCTAAAATCGATGCCTTATATACACGTCCCCTGATAGGGGACGTAACAGGGATTAAACTGATAGGAATAGTACTACTTAACACACCACTCCTATCTGGTGGCACATTAGATTGCACGCGCAGTGCCCCAAATTTGAAGTAGGAGGACCGACCAAGCATCTTTTTCCATCTCCCGCTTCCTAAAATCGATGCCTTATATACACGTCCCTTGATAGGGGACGTAACAGGGATTAAACTAATAAGAATAGTACTACTTAACACACCACTCCTATCTGGTGGCACATTAGATTGCACGCGCAGTGCCCCAAATTTGAAGTAGGAGAACCGACCAAGCATCTTTTTCCATCTCCCGCTTCATAAAATCGATGCCTTATATACACATCCCCTGATAGGGGACGTAACAGGGATTAAGCTGATAGGAATAGTACTACTTAACACACCACTCCTATCTGGTGGCACATTAGATTGCACGCGCAGTGCCCCAAAATTTAAGTAGGAGGACCGACCAAGCATCTTTTTCTATCTCCCGCTTCCTGGGTGGAGGAAGAGAGACCTTCAATGACATCAGTGAGGACAAGGAACGGGACATGGCTAGCTTGGTATCCAACCTTGTGCAAATGGGGAGTTTGCGGTTGTGCAAATGGACTATTTGCGGTTGTTTGCGGTGCGTTAAACGGGGAGTTTGGTCTGTCACTGTGAAGCGGGCATAACCCTTACACTACCTGATCGATACAACATCATACCTGATGTTTTAAATCACGTTATTCCAAACAATTTAGGAATGTTAGGTGATTTATGCCCTTTATGGATTAAAACCAGAGTCTGCATCAACTATGTAATTTTCCATGGGAGTTTTGCCATGGATCCCCCTCCGGCATGCCACAGTCCAGGTGTTAGTCCCCTTGAAACAACTTTTCCATCACTATTGTGGCCAGAAAGAGTCCCTGTGGGTTTTAAAGTTCGCCTGCCCATTGAAGTCTATGGCGGTTCGCCCGGTTCGCCCGTTCGCGAACATTTGCGGAAGTTCGCGTTCGCCGTTCGCGAACCGAAAATGTTATGTTCGCGACATCACTAAATATAAACCCACCCAGTATAACTGTAACCTAACCTACACAGTGCATCTAACCTGTGCGTGAGCCTGGAGTGTCCCTTTAATAATATAAACCCACCCAGTATAATTAACTGTAACCTAACCTACACAGTGCAACTAACGTGTGTGGGAGCCTGGAGTGTCCCATTAATAATATAAACCCACCCAGTATAACTAACTGTAACCTAACCTACACAGTGCTTGAGTGTATGTAACATAAACCTCCACCCAATGTTGTTGATAAGCGATAGAACTTCTGGCCTGCCCCGCTTCAAGTGTCCTGTCAGAAAGGACCTTCAGTGGTATTGTCACTGAGAAGAGAAGTCACCTAGGTCAAAAAAGTCTAGATTACCTCAACTTTATTAAGATGAATAAGGGATGGATCCAGAAGGGACTGACAGTGGGCGATACATTCGACTAAAAAAGGCCTGATGAGGGGGACTACTTAACACACCACTCCTATCTGGTGGCACATTAGATTGCACGTGCAGTGCCTCAAATTTGAAGTAGGAGGACCGACCAAGCATCTTTTTCCATCTCCCGCTTCCTAAAATCGATGCCTTATATACACGTCCCCTGATAGGGGACGTAACAGGGATTAAACTAATAAGAATAGTACTACTTAACACACCACTCCTATCTGGTGGCACATTAGATTGCATGTGCAGTGCCCCAAATTTGAAGTAGAAGGACCGACCAAGCACCTTTTTCCATCTCCCGCTTCCTAAAATCGATGCCTTATATACAAGTCCCCTGATAGGGGACGTAACAGGGATTAAACTGATAAGAATAGTACTACTTAACACACCACTCCTATCTGGTGGCACATTAGATAAGCATGTGCAGTGCCCCAAATTTGAAGTAGAAGGACCGACCAAGCACCTTTTTCCATCTCCCGCTTCCTAAAATCGATGCCTTATATACACGTCCCCTGATAGGGGACGTAACAGGGATTAAACTGATAGGAGTGGTGTGTTAAGTAGTACTATTCCTATCTGGTGGCACATTAGATTGCACGCGCAGTGCCCCAAATTTGAAGTAGGAGGACCGACCAAGCATCTTTTTCCATCTCCCGCTTCCTAAAATCGATGCCTTATATACACGTCCCTTGATAGGGGACGTAACAGGGATTAAACTAATAAGAATAGTACTACTTAACACACCACTCCTATCTGGTGGCACATTAGATTGCACGCGCAGTGCCCCAAATTTGAAGTAGGAGAACCGACCAAGCATCTTTTTCCATCTCCCGCTTCATAAAATCGATGCCTTATATACACATCCCCTGATAGGGGACGTAACAGGGATTAAACTGATAGGAATAGTACTACTTAACACACCACTCCTATCTGGTGGCACATTAGATTGCACGCGCAGTGCCCCAAAATTTAAGTAGGAGGACCGACCAAGCATCTTTTTCTATCTCCCGCTTCCTGGGTGGAGGAAGAGAGACCTTCAATGACATCAGTGAGGACAAGGAACTGGACATGGCTAGCTTGGTATCCAACCTTGTGCAAATGGGGAGTTTGCGGTTGTGCAAATGGACTGTTTGCGGTTGTTTGCGGTACGTTAAACAGGGAGTTTGGTCTGTCACTGTGAAGCGGGCATAACCCTTACACTACCTGATCGATACAACATCATACCTGATGTTTTAAATCACGTTATTCCAAACAATTTAGGAATGTTAGGTGATTTATGCCCTTTATGGATTAAAACCAGAGTCTGCATCAACTATGTAATTTTCCATGGGAGTTTTGCCATGGATCCCCCTCCGGCATGCCACAGTCCAGGTGTTAGTCCCCTTGAAACAACTTTTCCATCACTATTGTGGCCAGAAAGAGTCCCTGTGGGTTTTAAAATTCGCCTGCCCATTGAAGTCTATGGCGGTTCGCCCGGTTCGCCCGTTCGCGAACATTTGCGGAAGTTCGCGTTCGCCGTTCGCGAACCGAAAATGTTATGTTCGCGACATCACTAAATATAAACCCACCCAGTATAACTGTAACCTAACCTACACAGTGCATCTAACCTGTGCGTGAGCCTGGAGTGTCCCTTTAATAATATAAACCCACCCAGTATAACTAACTGTAACCTAACCTACACAGTGCAACTAACGTGTGTGGGAGCCTGGAGTGTCCCATTAATAATATAAACCCACCCAGTATAACTAACTGTAACCTAACCTACACAGTGCTTGAGTGTATGTAACATAAACCTCCACCCAATGTTGTTGATAAGCGTCCACAGACTTCAACTTATCAGTTAAATATTTCACTTATTGAGGTACAACAGAAATTGATGTGTTAAAGGTTAAACTTGATGGTCTCCAGTCTTTTTCTAACCTATTTTACAATGTAAATAAGTAACAATAAAGCAACGGATAATCCAATTCAGAACATTGACCCATAGAGTGAATGGCTAAGTTTCTTTGTCCGTGATTGGCTACGAGAATTCAAGCCCTTCCTGGTTCTGTAGACATTACTATATCAGGATCAGGTTCACACCAATAATATTTACCTAACAGATTGCTAAATATTGATGTTAATCTGTTTAATATAAATTACTGTCTTAGAAAACTGACCTTCAGCCACCCAAAGTAGGAGAAGAACTGGAGCAGGGTGAAGAGGGGAACGTACATATCTAAACTGTGCCCAGCGTGCTTCCGACTCGGGTCTAGAAACTGTCTTCCAATCAAGCAAAATGCAAAGAACGAATATACTGCAATCGTGACCACCTGTAATAAAGAAACAAAATAAAATTTTCAAGAAGACACATTAACCCACGGATTGCCAAAAGGGAGATTAAGGCGGGAAAAGCATGATGGCAATAGTATTTATAGAAAGGATGGAATCTATATTTAACCACACATATATAAGAGGGATATTGGGCATGGCTACAGACATACAAAGAGGCTGTGGGGAAGAGACACACAAAGGGGCTGGTGGAGAAAGAGACACACAAAGGGGCTAGGGGAGAAAAAAACCACAAAGGGGTTAGGGGATAAAGAGACATACAGAGAGGCTGTGGGGAAGAGACACACAAAGTGGCTGGTAGAGAAAGAGACACAAAAAGGGGCTGGGGAGAAAAAACACACACAAAGGGGTTGGGGAGAAAGACACACAAAGGGACTGGGGAGAAAAAGCACACAAAGGGCTTGTGGAGAAAGAGACGCACAAAGGGGCTGGGGAAGAGGCACACAGAGGGGCTGAGGGGAAGAGACACAAATGGACTGCGGGGGAAAAAGAGACACACAAAGGGGCTGGAATGAAGAGACATACGGAGGGGCTGGGGGGAAAAAGACACACAGAGGGGCTGGGGGAGAAAGAGGCACACAAAGTTGGCAATTTTTCTTTTTGAGCGGAGTGTACAAGTAATTGGTCTTGCCTAAGGCGCAAAATAGCCTAGTACCAGCCCTAACTACAAGCATTTGATGCTTTGCCATCCTTCAGACTGACAAAGCATAATATGTCATATTTATAACTTTCTTTGTATTGGTGATTTGTTGTCTTTGTTTAGTTGGGTTTTGCAAGACAGTAGTCCAAACTACGCTTACAGGATCAGTTACTAAAATAAGAATTCAAAGTGAATTTAAAGTTTAAGGCCAGAGTAGCCAAATGTAAAGCATAGCTGTATCTATTCTGACCTTAAATTTGAAATTCACTTCAAATTCTGTAATCCTGTGAACGAAATCAGATTATTTCAAGATATTTTCATTTTTTGAAATGAGAAAAAATGATGAGTATTGTAAACGTGAATTTATTTAATTTATTTATAAAATATTTTACCAGGATGGATACATTGAGATTCCTCTAGTTTTTAAGTATGTCCTGGGTCCAAAAACACTGCATTGTTACAACAGGGTACAATATTACATGTTTAGATGTTTTAACTGGCTTGAGACACATTATGTGTAAGAATCAGTCATTTCATTGCCAGCTGATGTATTTCTGATTTCCACGTGAAGGCATTCATACAGTAAAGCCCTGTTATTGGGCAATATAGAAAGGGTTCTCCATAGATGTTCTCACCTGTGTATACACGAGCGGCACACTGATCCAGTCATAGTGAAATAGCATGCTGCACTTTGCACGGTATTTATTCAGCTCCTGCAGAGAACAGTTAATATAAATGTGTGTGCGCGTATATAGCACTAATACAGTGTTGCTAAAAATACACCAGCAAAGACATTCAGTCATAAACCACAAGGAAAATACATATTGTGATCCATTTAGATGCTGTGTCTTCCAGGCTGATCAAAGCATCCACAACCTGATATTACATTACTTTACTATGGAGTTTCACAAAAATCTCAGGAACAAAAAAAATGTAAAAGAAAAGATATTTTTATAAACAGGCTAAACAGAGCAAAGAGGAAGAAAAAGGGAAAGAAAATTGAGCCAACTTGTTCACTAGTACCTCCTAATGGGGGGTAACCCCTAGAGTTTAAATATAAGAGAGAGAGAGAAGCTGGGGGTAGTAGTGATGAAATATTTGGATAGGGTAGAAGAGGATTTCGTTTGATATCTGTTTTCTACACAGTCCGCATGTTGGGGCTTTTTAAAGAGACCATATTAAAAGTGACGTTTTAAATTATCTATATATTACTTTTTCTAGGTATTCCACCCTATCCAAATATTTAATCGCTACTCCCTCCAGCTTCTCTCTCTCTTTAATATATTTCTATAAACAGATTCAGGTTTTAGCACACTGCGGAAATGTTATAAAATATACACCTTTACATTTATAAAACACTTAATTAACTTATCGTGAAGAAAATACATATAATAGCATTGAATATATTATTTAATTCAGGTTAGTTAATCTCTCCCGGCCTAGTTAATTCGAGCTATTTCCTGAACCCCACATCTCTGACTTTCAGATCACTTTCTCTGTGATCAGTATATCATTGTATCATCGGTTACCCATATTGACATTGTGTGTCATTTTAGTGTCTTTTCTGAGACACACCACCCCACCTTGCACACGTTTTAATAACACGATGCTTGCATACTTTTTTATGCCACGCCAGTCCCAGTCAATTCAGGAACATTGGTTGCATTATAATTTACACAAGCCTATAGGAGCAGATCTGGGGTTATTGAAAGGATCACTATACGGTCAGGAACACAAACATGTATTCCTGATACCCTATAGTGGTAAAACCACCATCTTGCCCCTGTCACTCATGCCTCCATAAATATAGTAAAAATCTTACTGTATTCAAGCTTGAAGCTGCTGGCTCTGCCCTGTCTGCCTCAGAAAAACAAGCTGTCTGCTGACATCATCAGAAGTGGTAGCCTGATCCAATCACAGTGCTTCTCCATAGGATTGGCTGAGACTGACAAAGAGGCAGATCAGGGGCAGAGCCAGCATGATTCAAACACAGCCCTGGTCAATCAGCATCTCCTCATAGAGATGAATTGAATCAATGAATTTCTATGAGGAAAGTTCAGTGTCTGCATGCAGAGGAAGGAGACACTGAATGTTTGGATGCATTTTAGGCAGCCATGACCTAGGAAGGATATCTAACAGCCATCTGAGGAGTGGCCAGTGAAGTTATCACTAGGCTGTAATGTAAACACTGCATTTTCTCTGAAAAGACAGTGTTTACAGCAAAAAGCCTGACGGTAATGATTCTACTCACCAGAACAAATTCAATAAGCTGTAGGTGTTCTGGTGACTATAGTGTCCCTTTAAGGTCACCAATGATGTTTGCCTTGCCCTGATCTCTGTTACCTGAAAGTGCTTTCTGATTTCTAATTTTGACTCCTCTTTGCTTTTTGACTCTGACCTCTGGAATCTGTGCGTTTGACTTTGTTTAATCACTTTACTACTACATTCTACCCAGCCGCTCTAAGGACGGGTAAAGGGTCTTCCTGTTTAGTATAGAATACTCCTAGTTCTAGGTTTGCGTGTCAGGGTTCTTCCAGCCTTCACAAGTTACCAGTGTTAAATTGTATTATATGGGTTAGTATTAGATATGTGCATCTATTTTGTTCTGAACCTTGCATCGTCCATATTTGGACTAATAGAACAATACAGAAGTAGCTGAATTTCTACATACACACAAAAAAAAAAATAACTGAAAACAATCAGATTAGGAACAAATTGATCTAAAATTTTTTAGATCCATTTGTTTTCATTATTATTATTATTTTATTATTTATATAGTGCCGGCAAATCCCGTAGCTCTTTGAGGATAGCAAACTTGGGGTCTCGCCTTCTCCGCCCACCCTGGACCCAAGTCTTGGATCCAGATCCCAGTGGGTAGACCTCTCATTCAGAGAGTATAGCAATCAATAGATTAGTAAAGCCGTTCCCCCCACACATGAGCCAAGGCTTAATGCTGGGAGTAATCTGTTTTATTCAGGGCCCCACGCTGCCTTTTTTGCAAAAGCCCATGAAAGGGGTTTCTTACACAAAATCACAGGGTAGTCCTTGCCCTGTACCTAAGAGATAATTGAGTCAGGAACTGTACAAACTAAATTATATCCAGGTACAGAAAACACACAATTTACAGACACCCCAAAAGTACCCCCAAAATAAACGAAACCCCCCAAAAAGTCACATCCCTGGATAGCCGGTTTTCCATGGAAGTCACTTTTTGGACAGACCACATTTTGGCTTCTGCCCAAAATAGTTCCATGAGAAAAGTGTTAGCGGTCGGTCAATTTCGGTAGCATAAAACGAAAGAACTACCGAACGTAGTCTATATTTGAACCATGGGGCTTGTTCTCCTCATCCAGACGAACGATTACACCGAACATTGTTCTTCTAGGATATATAGAACCGAACGTAGGCGATTATGGAAGTCCAGCGGTGTTCGGGATTTTCCGTGTCCGATTTTAGTTCCATGAACTCGACGACCAAACACTGCTGCCTGCATACACGTGAACAAGATGGCCGCCACCTCTTGGTCATTAATATGAACTGCGGCCGCCCAGCTGAACAATTAGAACACTGAGGTGTGAATCGCTGCCAGGTGTCAATAGGGCATAACAAGCACTCGGGTGGTCCATGGTTCGTGTGTCTGTTCGGTTCCCAAATAGTACAGGGAAATGGCACGAACAAAGTCTTTTAACAGGGTTTCTGCAGGGCCCATAGTCTTTACGTAGGAGGCCAGCCAGCATGCCCCTCTAGGAACACGTGGAAGAGTCATTTCTGCCACACTCCTTAATTTGCAATCCTGTGTATATCACATACATTCTATATACATGCAGCAAATTAGGGAACTATCTACTAAAAGATGAAAGGTTCAAATTAAGAAAAAAGATTAGAAAGAAATAAAATGCAAGTGCCACTTTAGGCCACCATAGTTGAAGAGTGTTAAGTGATCAAACTTGATAGAGCATTAAGCCATAGTTTTTGTTATAGTGTTAAATCATTGCATTTTGATAGAGCGTTAAGCCTTCGCTGTTGTTAGAGCGTTAAGCCTTCGCTGTTGTTAGAGCATTAAGCCTTCACTGTTGTTAGAGTGGTAAGCCTTCGCTGTTGTTAGAGTGGTAAGCCATCGCTGTTGTTAGAGTGGTAAGCCTTCGCTGTTGTTAGAGTGGTAAGCCATCGCTGTTGTTAGAGTGGTAAGCCTTCGCTGTTGTTAGAGCATTAAGCCTTCGCTGTTGTTAGAGTGGTAAGCCTTCTCTGTTGTTAGAGCATTAAGCCTTCGCTGTTGTTAGAGTGGTAAGCCTTCGCTGTTGTTAGAGTGGTAAGCCTTCTCTGTTGTTAGAGCATTAAGCCTTCGCTGTTGTTAGAGCATTAAGCCTTCGCTGTTGTTAAAATGGTAAGCCATCGCTGTTGTTAGAGTGGTAAGCCTTCGCTGTTGTTAGAGTGGTAAGCCATCGCTGTTGTTAGAGCATTAAGCCTTCGCTGTTGTTAGAGCATTAAGCCTTCGCTGTTGTTAGAGTGGTAAGCCATCGCTGTTGTTAGAGTGGTAAGCCATCGTTGTTGTTAGCGTGGTAAGCCTTCACTGTTGTTAGAGCATTAAGCCTTCGCTGTTGTTAGAGCATTAAGCCATCGCTGTTGTTAGAGTGGTAAGCCATCGCTGTTGTTAGAGTGGTAAGCCATCGCTGTTGTTAGAGTGGTAAGCCTTCGCTGTTGTTAGAGCATTAAGCCTTCGCTGTTGTTAGAGTGGTAAGCCATCGCTGTTGTTAGAGTGGTAAGCCATCGCTGTTGTTAGAGTGGTAAGCCATCGCTGTTGTTAGAGCATTAAGCCTTCGCTGTTGTTAGAGTGGTAAGCCATCGCTGTTGTTAGAGTGGTAAGCCATCGCTGTTGTTAGAGCATTAAGCCTTCGCTGTTGTTAGAGTAATAAGCCTTCGCTGTTGTTAGAGTGGTAAGCCATCACTGTTGTTAGAGTGGTAAGCCATCGCTGTTGTTAGAGCGGTAAGCCATCGCTGTTGTTAGAGCATTAAGCCTTCGCTGTTGTTAGAGTGGTAAGCCATCGCTGTTGTTAGAGTGGTAAGCCATCGCTGTTGTTAGAGCGGTAAGCCATCGCTGTTGTTAGAGTGGTAAGCCATCGCTGTTGTTAGAGTGGTAAGCCATCGCTGTTCTTAGAGCATTAAGCCTTCGCTGTTGTTAGAGTGGTAAGCCATCGCTGTTGTTAGAGTGGTAAGCCATCGCTGTTGTTAGAGTGGTAAGCCTTCGCTGTTGTTAGAGTGGTAAGCCATCGCTGTTGTTAGAGCATTAAGCCATCGCTGTTGTTAGAGTGGTAAGCCATCGCTGTTGTTAGAGTGGTAAGCCATCGCTGTTGTTAGAGCGTTAAGCCTTCGCTGTTGTTAGAGTGGTAAGCCTTCGCTGTTGTTAGCGCGTTAAGCCTTCGCTGTTGTTAGAGCGGTAAGCCATCGCTGTTGTTAGAGTGGTAAGCCATCGCTGTTGTTAGAGTGGTAAGCCATCGCTGTTGTTAGAGTGGTAAGCCTTCGCTGTTGTTAGAGCGGTAAGCCATCGCTGTTGTTAGAGTGGTAAGCCATCGCTGTTGTTAGAGTGGTAAGCCTTCGCTGTTGTTAGAGCGGTAAGCCATCGCTGTTGTTAGAGTGGTAAGCCATCGCTGTTGTTAGAGTGGTAAGCCATCGCTGTTGTTAGAGCATTAAGCCATCGCTGTTGTTAGAGTGGTAAGCCATCGCTGTTGTTAGGGCGGTAAGCCATCGCTTTTGTTAGAGCGTTAAGCCATCGCTGTTGTTAGAGTGGTAAGCCATCGCTGTTGTTAGAGTGGTAAGCCATCGCTGTTGTTAGAGTGGTAAGCCATCGCTGTTGTTAGAGCATTAAGCCATCGCTGTTGTTAGAGTGGTAAGCCATCGCTGTTGTTAGAGCGGTAAGCCATCGCTGTTGTTAGAGTGGTAAGCCATCGCTGTTGTTAGAGTGGTAAGCCATCGCTGTTGTTAGAGTGATAAGCCTTCGCTGTTGTTAGAGCGGTAAGCCATCGCTGTTGTTAGAGTGGTAAGCCATCGCTGTTGTTAGAGTGGTAAGCCTTCGCTGTTGTTAGAGCGGTAAGCCATCGCTGTTGTTAGAGCGGTAAGCCATCGCTGTTGTTAGAGTGGTAAGCCATCGCTGTTGTTAGAGTGGTAAGCCATCGCTGTTGTTAGAGCATTAAGCCATCGCTGTTGTTAGAGTGGTAAGCCATCGCTGTTGTTAGAGCGGTAAGCCATCGCTGTTGTTAGAGCGTTAAGCCATCGCTGTTGTTAGAGTGGTAAGCCATCGCTGTTGTTAGAGTGGTAAGCCATCGCTGTTGTTAGAGTGGTAAGCCATCGCTGTTGTTAGAGCATTAAGCCATCGCTGTTGTTAGAGTGGTAAGCCATCGCTGTTGTTAGAGTGGTAAGCCATCGCTGTTGTTAGAGTGGTAAGCCTTCGCTGTTGTTAGAGCGGTAAGCCATCGCTGTTGTTAGAGTGGTAAGCCATCGCTGTTGTTAGAGTGGTAAGCAATCGCTGTTGTTAGAGCATTAAGCCATCGCTGTTGTTAGAGCGGTAAGCCATCGCTGTTGTTAGAGTGGTAAGCCATCGCTGTTGTTAGAGCGGTAAGCCATCGCTGTTGTTAGAGCGGTAAGCCATCGCTGTTGTTAGAGTGGTAAGCCATCGCTGTTGTTAGAGTGGTAAGCCATCGCTGTTGTTAGAGCATTAAGCCATCGCTGTTGTTAGAGCATTAAGCCATCGCTGTTGTTAGAGTGGTAAGCCATCGCTGTTGTTAGAGTGGTAAGCCATCGCTGTTGTTAGAGCATTAAGCCTTCGCTGTTGTTAGAGTGGTAAGCCTTCGCTGTTGTTAGAGTGGTAAGCCATCGCTGTTGTTAGAGTGGTAAGCCATCGCTGTTGTTAGAGCGGTAAGCCATCGCTGTTGTTAGAGCATTAAGCCTTCGCTGTTGTTAGAGTGGTAAGCCATCGCTGTTGTTAGAGTGGTAAGCCATCGCTGTTGTTAGAGCGGTAAGCCATCGCTGTTGTTAGAGTGGTAAGCCATCGCTGTTGTTAGAGTGGTAAGCCATCGCTGTTGATAGAGCATTAAGCCTTCGCTGTTGTTAGAGTGGTAAGCCATCGCTGTTGTTAGAGTGGTAAGCCATCGCTGTTGTTAGAGTGGTAAGCCTTCGCTGTTGTTAGAGTGGTAAGCCATCGCTGTTGTTAGAGCATTAAGCCATCGCTGTTGTTAGAGTGGTAAGCCATCGCTGTTGTTAGAGTGGTAAGCCATCGCTGTTGTTAGAGCGTTAAGCCTTCGCTGTTGTTAGAGTGGTAAGCCTTCGCTGTTGTTAGCGCGTTAAGCCTTCGCTGTTGTTAGAGTGGTAAGCCATCGCTGTTGTTAGAGTGGTAAGCCATCGCTGTTGTTAGAGTGGTAAGCCATCGCTGTTGTTAGAGCGTTAAGCCATCGCTGTTGTTAGAGTAGTAAGCCATCGCTGTTGTTAGAGTGGTAAGCCATCGCTGTTGTTAGAGTGGTAAGCCATCGCTGTTGTTAGAGTGGTAAGCCTTCGCTGTTGTTAGAGCGGTAAGCCATCGCTGTTGTTAGAGTGGTAAGCCATCGCTGTTGTTAGAGTGGTAAGCCATCGCTGTTGTTAGAGCATTAAGCCATCGCTGTTGTTAGAGTGGTAAGCCATCGCTGTTGTTAGAGCGGTAAGCCATCGCTGTTGTTAGAGCGTTAAGCCATCGCTGTTGTTAGAGTGGTAAGCCATCGCTGTTGTTAGAGTGGTAAGCCATCGCTGTTGTTAGAGTGGTAAGCCATCGCTGTTGTTAGAGCATTAAGCCATCGCTGTTGTTAGAGTGGTAAGCCATCGCTGTTGTTAGAGTGGTAAGCCATCGCTGTTGTTAGAGTGGTAAGCCATCGCTGTTGTTAGAGCGGTAAGCCATCGCTGTTGTTAGAGCATTAAGCCATCGCTGTTGTTAGAGCGGTAAGCCATCGCTGTTGTTAGAGTGTTAAGCCATCGCTGTTGTTAGAGTGGTAAGCCATCGCTGTTGTTAGAGTGGTAAGCCATCGCTGTTGTTAGAGTGGTAAGCCATCGCTGTTGTTAGAGCATTAAGCCATCGCTGTTGTTAGAGTGGTAAGCCATCGCTGTTGTTAGAGTGGTAAGCCATCGCTGTTGTTAGAGTGGTAAGCCTTCGCTGTTGTTAGAGCGGTACGCCATCGCTGTTGTTAGAGTGGTAAGCCATCGCTGTTGTTAGAGTGGTAAGCCATCGCTGTTGTTAGAGCATTAAGCCATCGCTGTTGTTAGAGCGGTAAGCCATCGCTGGTGTTAGAGTGGTAAGCCATCGCTGTTGTTAGAGCGGTAAGCCATCGCTGTTGTTAGAGCGGTAAGCCATCGCTGTTGTTAGAGTGGTAAGCCATCGCTGTTGTTAGAGTGGTAAGCCATCGCTGTTGTTAGAGCATTAAGCCATCGCTGTTGTTAGAGCATTAAGCCATCGCTGTTGTTAGAGTGGTAAGCCATCGTTGTTGTTAGAGCGTTAAGCCTTCGCTGTTGTTATAGTGGTAAGCCTTCTCTGTTGTTAGAGTGGTAAGCCATCGCTGTTGTTAGAGCATTAAGCCATCGCTGTTGTTAGAGTGGTAAGCCTTCGCTGTTGTTAGAGTGGTAAGCCATCGCTGTTGTTAGAGTGTTAAGCCTTCGCTGTTGTTAGAGCATTAAGCCTTCGCTGTTGTTAGAGTGGTAAGCCATCGCTGTTGTTAGAGTGGTAAGCCTTCGCTGTTGTTAGAGCGTTAAGCCATCGCTGTTGTTAGAGCATTAAGCCATCGCTGTTGTTAGAGTGGTAAGCCATCGCTGTTGTTAGAGTGGTAAGCCTTCGCTGTTGTTAGAGCGTTAAGCCATCGCTGTTGTTAGAGCATTAAGTCATCGCTGTTGTTAGAGTGGTAAAGCTCATGTGAGCAATCATTTAGTAATTTATTTATGAATTTGGCCTCGAAAGTCACTTTAAAACACAAACTGTAACCATCTAAATAGGGAAGGAGTATAAAGACATTCATAAATCTATCAAATGTCACCCACCCCTCCCTGTAATTAAATAATAAAGTCATTTCAAATCTTACATTCCTTCCATAATACAACAGTTTATCTATTACAACAGTCTCCTACTGCTGTACATACTAATCCCCCCACCTGCCCCTCCTATACATGCTAACCTACCCCCAACCTGCCCACTGCTGTACATACTAACCCCCTCTGCCCACTGCTGTACACACTAACCCCCCAACCTGCCCACTGCTGTACATACTAACCCCCCACCTGCCCACTGCTGTACATACTAACCCCCCACCTGCCCCTCCTATACATGCTAACCTACCCCCAACCTGCCCACTGCTGTACATACTAACCCCCAACCTGCCCACTGCTGTACATACTAACCCCCCACCTGCCCCTCCTATACATGCTAACCTACCCCCAACCTGCCCACTGCTGTACATACTAACTCCCAACCTGCCCACTGCTGTACATACTAACCCCCCAACCTGCCCACAGCTGTACATACTAACCCCCCAACCTGCCCACTGCTGTACATACTAACCCCCAACCTGCCCACTGCTGTACATACTAACCCCCCACCTGCCCCTCCTATACATGCTAACCTACCCCCAACCTGCCCACTGCTGTACATACTAACCCCCCAACCTGCCCACTGCTGTACATACTAACCCCCCAACCTGCCCATTGCTGTACATACTAACCCCCCAACCTGCCCACTGCTGTACATACTAATCCCCCCACCTGCCCCTCCTATACAGGCTAACCTACCCCCAACCTGCCCACTGCTGTACGTACTAACCCCCCAACCTGCCCACTGCTGTACATACTAACCCCCAACCTGCCCACTGCTGTACATACTAACCTCCCACCTGCTCACTGCTGTACATACTAACCTCCCAACCTGCCCACTGCTGTACATACTAACCCCCAACCTGCCCACTGCTGTACATACTAACCCCCAACCTGCCCACTGCTGTACATACTAACCTCCCACCTGCTCACTGCTGTACATACTAACCTCCCACCTGCCCACTGCTGTACATACTAACCTCCCACCTGCTCACTGCTGTACATACTAACCTTTCCAACCTGCCCACTGCTGTACATACTAACCCCCCAACCTGCCCATTGCTGTACATACTAACCCCCCAACCTGCCCACTGCTGTACATACTAATCCCCCCACCTGCCACTCCTATACAGGCTAACCTACCCCCAACCTGCCCACTGCTGTACGTACTAACCCCCCAACCTGCCCACTGCTGTACATACTAACCCCCAACCTGCCCACTGCTGTACATACTAACCCCCCTGCCCACTGCTGTACATACTAACCCCCCAACCTGCCCACTGCTGTACATACTAACCCCCCTGCCCACTGCTGTACATACTAACCCCCCACCCGCCCACTGCTGTACATACTAACCCCCCACCTGCCCACTGCTGTACATACTGACCTCCCACCTGCTCACTGCTGTACATACTAACCTCCCACCTGCACACTGCTGTACATACTAACCTCCCACCCGCCCACTGCTGTACATACTAACCCCCAACCTGCCCACTGCTGTACATTCTAACCCCCAACCTGCCCACTGCTGTACATACTAACGCCCCACCCGCCCACTGCTGTACATACTAACCTCCCACCTGCTCACTGCTGTACATACTAACCCCCCAACCTGCCCACTTCTGTACATACTAACCTCCCACCTGCTCACTGCTGTACATACTAACCTCCCACCTGCTCACTGCTGTACATACTAACCTCCCTTGCCCACTGCTGTACATACTAACCCCCCAACCTGCCCACTGCTGTACATACTAACCCCCCACCTGCCCCTGCTGTACATACTAACCTCCATCCACCTGCCCACTGCGGTACATACTAACCCCCCACCTGCCCACTGCTGTACATACTAACCCCCCACCTGCCCACTGCTGTACATAACAACCCCCCACCTGCCCCTGCTGTACATACTCACCTCCACCCACCTGCCCACTGCGGTACATACTAACCCCCCACCTGCCCACTGCTGTGCATACTAACACCCCCACCCCCCACTGCTGTAAATACTAACCCCCCCACCTCTGCTGTACATATTAACCCCCCACCTGCCCCTGCTGTACATACTAACCTCCACCCACCTGCCCACTGCTGTACATACTAACCCCCACCTGCCCACTGCTGTACATACTAACCCCCCACCTGCCCACTGCTGTACATACTAACCCCCCACCTGCCCCTGCTGTACATACTAACCTCCACCCACCTGCCCACTGCTGTACATACTAAGCTCCCACTGCTGTGTATACTAACACCCCCACCCGCCCACTGCTGTAAATACTAACCCCCCCACCTCTGCTGTACATACTAACCCCCCACCTGCCCCTGCTGTACATACTAACCTCCACCCACCTGCCCACTGCTGTACATACTAACCCCCCACCTGCCCACTGCTGTGCATACTAACACCCCCACCCGCCCACTGCTGTAAATACTAACCCCCCCCACCTCTGCTGTACATACTAACCCCCACCTGCCCCTGCTGTACATACTCATACTAACCCTCCACCCGCCCACTGCTGTACATACTAACCCCTCTGCCCACTGCTGTACATACTAACCCCCCTGCCCACTGCTGTACATACTAACCCCCCACCTGCCCACAGCTGTACATACTAACCTCCCCCCGCCCACTGCTGTACATACTAACCCCCAAGCTGCCCACTGCTGTACATACTAACCCCCCCTGCCCACTGCTGTACATACTAACCCCCCACCTGCCCATTGCTGTACATACTAACCCCCCACCTGCCCACTGCTGTACATATTAACCCCCCACCTGCCCACTGCTGTACATACTAACCCCCCACCTTCCCAATGCTGTACATACTAACCTCCCCCCGCCCACTGCTGTACATACTAACCTCCCACCTGCCTACTGCTGTACATACTAACCCCCCACCCGCCCACTGCTGTACATACTAACCCCCCACCTCTGCTGTACATACTAACCCCCCACCTGCCCCTGCTGTACATACTAACCCCACCACCTGCCCACTGCTGTATATACTAACCCCCCACCTACCCATTGCTGTACATACTAACCTCCCACCTGCTTACTGCTGTACATACTAACCTCCCACCTACCCATTGCTGTACATACTAACCTCCCCCCGCCCACTGCTGTACATACTAACCTCCCACCTGCTCACTGCTGTACATACTAACCTCCCACCTGCCCATTGCTGTGCATACTAACCCCCCACCTGCCCATTGCTGTACATACTAACCTCCCCCCGCCCACTGCTGTACATACTAACCTCCCACCTGCTCACTGCTGTACATACTAACCCCCCACCTGCCCACTGCTGTACATACTAACCCCCCACCTCTGCTGTACATACTAACCCCCCACCTGCCCCTGCTGTACATACTAACCCCACCACCTGCCCATTGCTGTACATACTAACCTCCCCCGCCCACTGCTGTACATACTAACCTCCGACCTGCTCACTGCTGTACATACTAACCCCCCACCTGCCCACTGCTGTACATACTAACCCCCACCTCTGCTGTACATACTAACCCCCCACCTGCCCCTGCTGTACATACTAACCCCACCACCTGCCCACTGCTGTATACACTAACCCCCCACCTACCCATTGCTGTACATACTAACCTCCCACCTGCTCACTGCTGTACATACTAACCTCCCACCTACCCATTGCTCTACATACTAACCTCCCCCCGCCCACTGCTGTACATACTAACCTCCCACCTGCTCACTGCTGTACATACTAACCTCCCACCTGCCCATTGCTGTACATACTAACCCCCCACCTGCCCATTGCTGTACATACTAACCTCCCCCCGCCCACTGCTGTACATACTAACCTCCCACCTGCTCACTGCTGTACATACTAACCTCCCCCTGCCCACTGCTGTACATACTAACCCCCCCTGCCCACTGCTGTACATACTAACCCCCCACCCGCCCACTGCTGTACATACTAACCTCCCACCTGCTCACTGCTGTACATACTAACCCCCCACCTGCCCACTGCTGTACATACTAACCCCCACCTGCCCAATGCTGTACATACTAACCTCCCCCCGCCCACTGCTGTACATACTAACCCCCCACCTACCCACTGCTGTACATACTAACCCCCCACCTCTGATGTAAATACTTACCCCCCACCTGCACAATGCTGTACATACTAACCTCCCACCTGCCCACTGCTGTACATACTAACCTCCCACCTGCCCACTGCTGTACATACTAACCCCCCACCTGCCCACTGCTGTACATACTAACCCCCCACCTCTGCTGTACATACTAACCCCCCACCTGCCCACTGCTGTATATACTAACCTCCCACCTGCCCAATGCTGTACATACTAACCCCACCACCTGCCCACTGCTGTATATACTAACCCCCACCTACCCATTGCTGTACATACTAACCTCCCACCTGCTCACTGCTGTACATACTAACCTCCCACCTACCCATTGCTGTACATACTAACCTCCCACCTGCTCACTGCTGTACATACTAACCTCCCACCTGCTCACTGCTGTACATACTAACCTCCCACCTGCTCACTGCTGTACATACTAACCTCCCACCTGCTCACTGCTGTACATACTAACCTCCCACCTGCCCACTGCTGTATATACTAACCCCCACCTACCCATTGCTGTACATACTAACCTCCCACCTGCTCACTGCTGTACATACTAACCTCCCACCTACCCATTGCTGTACATACTAAGTTAGTTTACCTGAAGCTGTCCCTCGCGGGTGCCGCCATCCCCTTCCAGCCAGTCCTCTTAAGCTCCTTGCGCTTTCAGCAACAGGAGCTGACATCACTGCCATAATCTCACACATGCGCAAGAGTACAGCATTGAGGTACAGCAGGATCCTTCATAGGTATTGTACAGCGCTACGGAATCTGATGGCGCTATATAAATAATAAAATAATAATAATAAGTAGCGCCAATTCCCTGCTCCATCCAGTGTCTAGAAAAGTCAGGTGTAGGAAAATACTGACACAAATGAAATACTGAGACAATAGTAACCCCTACTCTGTCTCAGTATATGTTTTTGTCTGGGATAGATTCAGTCTAAGTATTGCATAAAGATTGTATCACTCTTAAATACTCCGACCAGCCCCTGGCCACACCCCCACTCACACCCCTAAAATGAAAATTTACAAAATAACAAAAAGGGACACATCAGACAAACTATACAAAACGTCGTTAGTGTAACGATCCCACTAATAAAACATTTAAACCTTGAGGATTCAATTATCAACCAATTATTTATTACATTTTTAAAAAAGACCAGAAATACAATCTTCACTAAAAATGGTTAAAATGATTTTGCCTCCAGCTCCCGACCCAACTTACGTCCATTAGAAGTTTAAGTGCCACATCGTCTCGTACTCTCCCGTCTCTGCGTGCTTGCGCGATCATGTTGGTGAACCAGACACAGGGGATCCAGTATTTATTATAGTCTGACGAGAGGCTCTCGAACTTCTTCAGCTCCTCATGGGTCATAAATCCTAATTTAGGAGAGACCTTACAACCATCACTATACATAATTAAATAATGGCTCTTCTTATCGCTCTCTCCATAAATTGCTCAGATTGTTTCATGTATATATCTATATTAAAGATTTAGCAATTTACATGAGACGTTGCACACATTGTATCATTAATCGGCTTTATTATTTGTTTAGAAATCTGGTATTTAAAGTAACAAATATGTGTTTATTTTGTTTTTCTGTTATATTCCCATTCGATAGCTTCTGTACTACGGTTCTTTCCATCGGTCATGAATATCTACCAAGGTGAGAATTTCAACGTGAATTCTAAGAAAAATTCAAATTTAACGTCAAACTAGCCAAAACTGGAAAAATTCTCTAAGCCATCTATGATTTCAGTTTGGCTACTCTTTCATTAAATTTGAAACTGGAATTTTTCATTTTAATTCACTTTGCAATGTTACTCCATATTCACCTCTGACAGTGGAAAGAGTTTGATAAAAAGAAAATGTTTTGTTTTGTCTTATTTCTTTTCTAACTTTGTTAGTTGTTAGTTTAATGTTGTAGACAATAGTTTACGTGAAAAGTGAGTCACAGATTGATTTTACTGTTGTTGAACGGCTCACTAGGCTAAAGCAACGTAAACAACATCTGAGAAGAACCACTGCATTGATCTGACCTGCGCTCCCAGGCCCCCACTGAGCAAAAAAAATTGATTATTATAACTTGTAAATCTCCAACATGTTCCATAGCGCAGATACCACGAAGCATTCGGCATCTCTCCCACCTGCTTCCACAATATGCTCCATAGTTGGGAACCGCTTTAGAACGCGGGTGCTGACGGACCTCAAGATGAGCACCGATGACAGATTGGCGAAGCGGATCAGGGTACGTCTGAGCAGGCGGCCCTTCTCATCGGCTCCATGCACGTTACTGGACACCACGCACATCAGCTGGTCTGGGAGAGGGATGTTGGTGTACTGACCCCACCAACGGCTGATGATGAGATTGACATAGAAACCCAACAGGAAGGATATTGGGATGAGATCCGTATACTTGTTACAGTACAGCGCAACCTCCTCGAAATGACGCTTTTGGTCTTCCGAAAGCATTAACCTGGAAGCAGGAATATGAATTTATTAATCAGACTGGTGTTGGTTACAGCTGGAGCAGGCTGTGTGCAAATAATTACTCCCATCACTCTCTGCCTGGCCTTACATTTTCGATCTCATTATATCATGGAAGAAATAAAACTCACTTAGGAAGGCATGGATTTATAAAGTAAAAACAAAACTACTAGACGGAAGCTACAGACCAAATAGTTACTACATTGTTTGAATTTCACACTGGCGGCAAGTTGCTAATCAGATGGAGATTTGTCAGTAAATTTAACAATAGTGCAAATATATTAATCAGAATTCATTTTATTAACATGATTTTTTTAAATGTAAATCATACTGACTGGGCACATTTTTATTGCCTATGTATTTACAATAGTGCAGTGGTTTTCAGTTTTTTTCATTGCAGTTGATTAGTATGTATACCGTAAACATGAAACACACATCGTCTATAAGGATTATATTGTAGGCCAAAGTTAATAATAGCAAGATGTCACATTTTTTCCAGTTTTGGTAATAGGCCTTGTATTTGCATTTCGAGTTCTCAGTTATAAAATAAATAAATAAACGTGTGTGTGTCTTAGCAGGATAACACGCCTGAGACACGGGTATGAAAGCATTTGCTGGCAGTTGGATTGAAATCCCCAGAATACTCGGTGATGATGCCGATTCACATGAGAGAGAGTGTTTGAAGAATAATAACGCCTTGCTTCTCACCTGTATGTCACACTGAGCAGGGAATAGAGGGCGACAAAGACGAGGAATTCCTTGTACAGTAATTTATAAATGCTTCCTTTCCATCGGAACAGGAGTTTGGAGAACCCCCCAAATCGAGCATTGGCCACTTTCAACGTGTATGAAATGGTCATTTTGACTCCTACTAGAGACAAGATCCAAAACAATTTACATTTAATCCATTCAGTGTATTAAAAATATACATAAATAAAGGTTAACATATAGAAAGGGTATAAAAAGGTAGTAGATACATGGAATAGCCTTTAAATTGCAGTTGTAAATATAGTAAAGGGTAACTGATATAGAAAGGGTAGTAGATACCTGGAATAGCCTTCCAGTGGGAGCGGTAACAGTGATATAGAAAGGGTAGTAGATACGTGGAATAGCCTTCCAGTGGGAGCAGTAACAGTGATATAGAAAGGGTAGTAGATACCTGGAATAGTCTTCCAGTGGGAGCAGTAACAGTGATATAGAAAGGGTAGTAGATACCTGGAATAGCCTTACAGTGGGAGCAGTAAAGGCTACCAGTGATAGAAAGGGTAGTAGATATCTGGAATAGCCGTCCAGTGGGAGCAGTAACAGTGATATAGAAAGGGTAGTAGATACCTGGAATAGCCTTCCAGTGGGAGCAGTAACAGTGATATAGAAAGGGTAGTAGATACCTGGAATAGCCTTCCAGTGGGAGCAGTAAAGGCTACCAGTGATAGAAAGGGTAGTAGATATCTGGAATAGCCGTCCAGTGGGAGCAGTAACAGTGATATAGAAAGGGTAGTAGATACATGGAATAGCCTTCCAGTGAAAGCAGTAAAGGCTACCAGTGATATAGAAAGGGTAGTAGATACTGGGAATAGCCTTCCAGTGGGATCAGTAACAGTGATATAGAAAGGGTAGTAGATACCTGGAATAATCTTCCAGTGGGAGCAGTAACAGTGATATGGAAAGGGTAGTAGATACATGGAATAGCCTTCCAGTGGGAGCAGTAACAGTGATATAGAAAGGGTAGTAGATACCTGGAATAGCCTTCCAGTGGGAGCAGTAACAGTGATATAAAAAGGGTAGTAGATATCTGGAATATCCTTCCAGCGGAAGTAATAAAGGTTAGCAGTTGAGAAGTCAGGATATACCACACTAGGCTGAGATTTAAAATCGGATAAACAAGCTGGTCAATTAACAATCAATATTTCTACTTAATATCTCAATCCATGACAGTAAATAAAGAATATTTCAATCATTTTAAAATAAAGTCAGAAATTATATCTCTCATTCCCTCACTCACCCAGGTACTCTCATTCGCTCATTCACTCGGGTACTCTCATTCCTTTCTTCACTCAGGTACTCTCATTCCTTTACTCACTCAGGTACTCTCATTCCTTCACTCACTCAGATACTCTTGCTCCCTCACTCACTCAGATACTCTCGTTCCCTCACTCAGGTACTCTAATTCCTTCACTCGCTCAGGTACTCTCATTCCTTCACTTACTCAGGTACTCTCATTCCTTCACTCACTCAGATACTCTCATTCTCTCACTCACTCAGGTACTCTCATTCCCTCACTCAGATACTCTTGTTCCCTCCCTCACTCAGATACCTAATTCCTTCACCCACTCAGGTACTCTCATTCCTTCACTTACTCAGGTACTCTCGTTCCCTCATTCACTCAGGTACCCTCATTCCTTCACTCACTCAGGTACTCTCATTCCTTCACTTACTCAGGTACTCTCGTTCTCTCACTCACTCAGATACTCTCATTCCTTCTCTCACTCAGATACTCTCATTCCCTCATTGACTCAGATACTCTCATTCCCTCACTCACTCAGATACTCTCATTCCTTCACTCACTCAGGTACTCTCATTCCTTTACTTACTCAGGTACTCTCGTTCCCTCACTCACTCAGATACTCTCATTCCTTCACTCACTCGGATACTCTCATTTCCTCACTGACTCAGATACTCTCATTCCCTCACTCACTCGGATACTCTCATTCCCTCACTCACTCGGATACTCTCATTCCCTCACTCACTCAGATACTCTCAGATACTCTCATTCCTTCACTCACTCAGATACTCTCATTCCTTCACTCACTCGGATACTCTCATTCCTTCACTCACTCGGATACTCTCATTCCCTCACTGACTCAGATACTCTGAGTCACTCAGATACTCTCATTCCTTCACTCACTCAGATACTCTCATTCCTTCACTCACTCGGATACTCTCATTCCCTCACTCACTCGGATACTCTCATTCCCTCACTCACTCAGATACTCTCATTCCCTCACTCACTCAGGTTCTCTGTCACTCATTCCATAACTCACTCTCAGACCGGTTTACCTGTGTTGCTGCATGAAAGCTTTACTGAAAGGCAAGTCAATAAATTGGTGAATTGCGCCTTATATACGACGACTAGGGCTGCAATCAGTTGTGATTTACTGCCAGAGATCAAGGGTATATATTATTAAACCATGTGTACACACTGTATCTCTCTTCTGCTTCCCTTCCCTCTCTTACTACTTTCTCTCACTGTGTCTCTCATACAGAGTTATACCCCATAGTTTCATTTGTACAGTTATTAATTCATAGATACACACACAGCACATGTAGAACATAGAAAGACGACATGTATGTAATGGCCCAGTGCCGGCCCTGCAATGCCTCAATTTGTTACTGCACTTACGACGTATGAAATCGTCTGATTTTGGCAAATTGTAAGAGTCCGAAATTCAAAATTCTTTGCAAACCAGAACAAACTGAAAATGAACTAAATCAGAATGAATCGAAGCAAATTGCTAAACAACTGAAACAGTAACATTAAGGAAAAGGGCTTTTCTCAATTTTGCCCTTTCCGCTGTTTGGAGTTGATATCTCCCTAATTTGGCATTCCCATTTCAAGGATATCAAATTAGGGAGCTATCTACTAAACACAAACGCTACCTAATTTAATATCCTTTAAATGGGAATCCCAAATTAGGGAGCTTACTACTAAACGGCCGAAAAGTAATTTTTCTTAAAAATATACGTAAGGATATAAAATTAGAGTGCTGGGGGTGGGGCCTGACCTTGCAGCAGAGCAGTCGCACGATACCAAAGCTCCTGCTCATGGTAGTGAAATTTATCGATTACTATCGACACCAAGCGACTACGGACTCGATACCAGCTACCGGAGGCAGGGGGAAAGCAAACCCTACCTACTGATACCAAACATGTGGCCCCTCGAGCTGCAATCACCCAAGCGACCTCTGCGGCCTACAAGCATGGCCGGGGCGGGGGAGACGGCCGCTCTCCCGCTGCGACATAGAGAGAAGCATTTCAACAGGACTACCCGTTCCCCCCCCTATGGACCGGCGGGGGTTATCCCGGTCCCCATTGACAAGCAGCAAGTACTCACTTACAACCTTACCTTGCATGTAGGACTGTGCTCGGAACAAGACGGGCCTCGTGTACAGGCCTCACCACAAATGGCGCCTGCAAACACAGGCCCCGGCGAGGACATGATCGAGCGCTCCCTCCGACGCATAGACGAGGCCTTCCAGCGCTTCTGGGAGAGACTGGAGCAGCACATGGCTCTACAGCCACCAGAGTATGCACGGGAGGCCGCGGAGAAAGGGCCGAGCTCACCCCGCTCGGGCAGATCTCGACCTGGAACACACGCTACCCAAGCTCCCTGCCTTCCTGGGCCGACGGCCAAATGGGGTATACCCCCACAGCATCACCCACGACGCCGGAGGACCACCCGCCGCTGGCGGCGTTTCTCCACCGGGGCCCTCCGTAGCGCCCACAAAAGGGAAGACCCGGCTGCACTGCATACCCGAGTCTGTGGCACACTGATGCAGACCTTCCACAAGGCCTGGGGCTGGAGCGGGGTCCGCCACGGCCCACGCAACGCTGACACCGCCAACAGAGCCGCAGGGGCCTCTGGGCACCTCCTTGACTGGAGCATATGACTACAACCTTCCTCAAGCCTAAACAGACTGCAGGATTACCTAGAGTCTGCATCACAGCTGCCAACCGTGGGAATCGGATGATCGGCAACCACTCCAGTGCCCTGGGATCAGCTCAGCAGGTGACAACGGGCACACACACGCACCTCATAGGACATACGACTGCGAACTTGCCTTAAGTCCTTGTTGGATTGCTACCCCTGGTTTCCGAGTATCGGAACACAGGGACAGGTCTACGTTGAATCTCGGACTACTTAAGCTACCAGCCGTAAATATAAAGCTACCGCTCTGGACTCACACATGTCTTAGCCGTGTAACACTAGTGCACCTGCCTGACATAGCAAACCTCTTTGCTAGCAATCCCTGTATAACTTAGACCGTTACCTCTACCCTTATAGCCAGTTTGCCATACCAGTCATGTTATATTACCCGCTTATTCCTGCCAAACTAATTGACCTAACATGGCTATCCTCTGGTTCCACATATGTCTTACAGAAGTTATAGGGGTTTATAGGCCTAACACGACGGGTATATTCGGGGTATGTACTAACATGTTATTGTGTTTTACTCCTATCTCGCTAGCATACACTGACCCCCGACACATAGCAGGTCCCTGATACGAGCATTAACTCTTCGCATACGCCATGTTGGCCAAAGTTTCGCCTTACTCTCCCAGCCACCCTACTTGGGCTGAACTGCTAAGTTGCTGAAACCCCGACTACTCAGATGCTCGGTTTAACACTCAACTAGGTACCACTTGAGACAGCCCTACTCTGCATATCTAGCTAGACAACTCTGAGTTACTTGTAACATGAAAAGCCTGTATATCAATCGTTTGTTTATCTATACATGTCGGCCTCCATGTAGGCACCTCTTGTTCCAGCAACCTGACCTAGACATGTTTGTTTATCTTGCTCACTGTTTAACTTTAATCTGTACAGGGTTATCGTTTGCTACTCTATACTCACATAATTATAAAATGAGGCATTGTCAATCTGGAAATGTAATCTCTCTACAATGTTGATGTACTAATCCCTTAATGTGAACCGTTTTTACATTTCCCTCTCTTTACTTCTGTACCCCACTTGATATGCTTCAATAAAAGAAAGATTGACAAAAAAAAAAAAATTAGAGTGCTGGTTTCCTTATTTGTATTCTTTTTTTCTCATTTGTATTTCATTGAGTTTTGCATACAAAGGAATCACGGCAATCAATGTGTAACTATCTTAGAAAATGTCAGATATAGTACAACACATCCATGTCAGTGTATGAAAGGAGATAAGGATAAATTAAAATAAAAGCAAGTCATTCGTTAAGCTAAGACGAAGCATTGGCAAATTAGTCAGTGGTAGTCGGCAGGTAAGTAGGAGTAGTGTAGTGTCAGCAAGCCTGTCCCCCGTCTGAATCAGCATCTAGAAAGTGTGTTCTTGGTGGGCTTGTTTTGGGTCAACGATGTGCCTTCTCTTTCTCTGTATGTCCCATCTTGGGTACTCCTTGGTGTTTCTCCTTGTGCATGTCGAACTTTCAGGTTTAGGCTCTGCATTAACATCTCAGGATCTTCATCCGAAGAGAATGCAATAATCTTGTTGCCTTGTGGGACTTCCAAGGCACCATCGGCTCCCCAGCGGTAGCGGGCCGAGTGGTCCCTCAGCGTCTTAGCCACCAGAGCCAGTTTGCACTTCTCAGACTAGTGCAACAAACAGGATGTCGCTTAAGATTTCCCTCAAAGTGTATGTTTTCCAGCACTCTGGAGTGGCCCATAATGGCTGTACGCACAGTAATGTCTCTGGTGTCAATGATTGTGTCTCTGTGGGCTGCAGCCGGGGCCGATAAACTGAAATATGAAAAATAATGAATTAAAATGAAACAAATATAATTTTTCTCCCATTCACATCTCTAGTGAGCGTCTTGCTGAATTATTATGGGAAATCTGAATGTACAGACCTGCATATTAGATCTTTGTAAAGGAAGCACCATAAATCTTTACCTCTAAACTCTAAAACAGTCCAAAAGGTATAGGAAAATCTTAATGAACTCCAGCTGCTCTGAACTACAACGCATATGGGCCCAACACAATGTGACACAAAAAATGAACATATCAAACCAAAGTATCAGCAGTGAAACGCGTTGGCCATGTGGCTCCTTCGGATCTAGCTCCTTAACACTAATTTGCAGTCTATTACATAAGTTGGTTGTTTGTTCAGTTTTGGATGAAATATCCGTGAGTACCCGGCATTGGAACAGCTAACAGAATTAATTGATAATTTCTATAGGCACGGTAGGCATAAACCTAAACAATTCTGTTCAAGTGTCACTCCACTGCCCTAACCTCTTCTGGAAACCTGCCTATAAAATCTTACACTTACCTGCTTGGTGGGACTAGTGGCATTTGCAATGCTAGGGAAAAAGATTGCTTGCAATGTCCTAAATAATGATGACAATGTTATTTTAGATACAAAATTTAATTTTGTTTCTCATAACACATCACTAGAATGGGATTCTGCGTTAGACTTTCATAATATGCCATAGCGAACGTAGAGACAGTCAGTATAACAATCAGTCATACTGCGCAGGAATCACGACAATCAATGTGTAACTATCTTAGAAAATGTCAGATATAGTACAACACTATGGAATTTGCTGGCGCTATATTTATAATAAAATAATATTAATAGTAATAATATTATTATTATTCTTATTATATTTATATAGCGCCATCAAATTCCGCAGCGCTTTACAATGGGTGGACGAACAAACATGTAGTTGTAACCAGACAAGTTGGACACACAGGAACAGAGGGGTTGAGGGCCCTGCTCAATGAGCTTACATGCTAGAGGGAGTGGGGTAAAATGACACAAAAAGGTAAAGATAGTATTAGACTAGTGACAGTTGCAAGAGAGGAATCAGTAAGGAGTTATTAACAGTTTAATTGATACGCTATTATGAAGAAGTGGGTTTTTAACGATTTTTTGAAGGAGTGGAGACTGGGTGAGCATCTAACGGAGGAGGGAAGCGAGTTCCACAGGAACGGTGCAGCCCTCGAGAAATCTTGAAGGCGAGCATCAGAGGTGGGAGTACGGACAGAAGATAGACGTAAGTCTTCAGCAGATCGTAAGGGCCTAGACGGGGCATACTTGTGTATTATGGAGGATAGATAGGTGGGAGCAGCATTATGTAGCGATTTGAAAGCAAGAACCAGAATTTTAAATTGAGCCCTATATTTTATAGGAAGCCAATGTAGGGGCAGAACAGTAGGGTGAGGCATGGGAGGTGTGGACGGACAGGAAGATGAGCCTCGCTGCTGCATTCATTATGGACTGTAACGGCGCAAGCTGGGAGCACGTAAGACCACTGAGAAGCGGATTACAGTAGTCAAGGCGAGAAAGGGCAGTGGAATGGACCAGCACCTTAGTCGCATCTGGCGTTAAGTAGGGACGAAGGCGCGCAATGTTTTTGAGATGGCAGGATTTGGCGATAGACTGAACATGAGGTTTGAAGGTGAGGTCAGAGTCAAAGAGAACACCTAGGCAGCGAGCCTGCGTGGTGGAGCTGATGGTAGCACCGTTGACTTGGAGGGAGACAGACACAGGAGTAACAACACTTGAGGAAGGAAAGACCAGAATTTCAGTTTTGGTCAAGTTTAGTTTAAGGAAGTGGGCAGCCATCCAGTTATAAATAGCAGAGAGGCAGTCAGAGACACTAGTCAAGAGGGACGGGGAGAGATCAGGAGAGGACAGGTAGATTTGCGTGTCATCTGCATAGAAATGATATTGGAAGCCAAAGGAGCTAATGAGTTTACCAAGGGAGGCAGTATAGATGGAGAACCATAGGGGCCAAGGACTGAACCTTGGGGGACACCGACAGAGAGGAGTTGGGGAGAAGATGCAGAGCCAGAGAAAGAAACACTGAAAGAGCGCTGGGAGAGGTATGAGGAGTACCAGGAGAGAGCAATATTTTGTAGACCGATATTGCGGAGGATGAGAAGAAGATGTTGATGATCAACAGTGTCAAAAGCCACAGACAGGTCAAGGAGAATTAGGACTGAAGTGGGTCTAGCAGAGAGTTGGACTCGAGAAAGTCTGTCAATCTCGTATACACAATTCTTTCAAGGATCTTGGATGCAAAAGGCAGTAGCGAGATAGGACGATAGGATGGAGCGTTAGGGTCAAGGTTGGGCTTCTTTAGAATTGGGGTTACAGTTGCATGTTTGAAGGGCGATGGAAATATACCAGAGGAGAGAGAGAGATTGAGAATTTTAGTGAGAGGTGGAGAAAGAGAAGAAGACAGAGTACGGATGAGATGCGAGGGAATTGGATCTAGGGAGCAGGTGGTGGGGCGGGAGGACTGGAGCAGAGCAGAAACCTCTTCCAATGAAGCGGGTGCAAATGAACATAGAACAGCAGAGAGAGTGAAGTTAGGGGAAGTATTGTGAGGATAAGAAGAAAGATGAGAGATCTCTTCTCTGATTGTAGGAATCTTGTCAGTGAAGTGAGTTGCAAAGTCTGAGGCGGTCAAGTTAGTAGGTGGTAATATAGCAATATCACCAGTGTCTACTCACAAGTTAAAGGGTTACTGTGACAGAAGCTAACATCCATGCCATGGCCTTTTGGAGAGGCTTGAAGGCCAGCCTCTTGTCCAAAGACTATGGACCTGCTCCGAAGAGCTCCTGAAAGGAGCTTGTGATGGGAGCAATTGAAAAGCAAACTATGCATTGAGAGTTGAGAGCTCTGCAGCGCCTTCTGTCGGCTGAATGGAAGTTTGGTATGCAAATGGTGGTATGCAAATGAGGGAAACCAATTATGTGGTTAAATTAACATATTGTTACGTTTTAATGTGTTGGAAAATGTTATTTGTATTATATAGTTCATGTAGTAATTATAGTCACTCATTCTTAATATATGTTCCATATATTTGCAGTTTAAATGTTTTTCACCACGTAAGGACTTGTCCCCAGAGGCTAATCCTTGTCCAAAACTAAAGAATGGTATGTTGGGAACTGTGTGTCCTGTGTCGATATTTAGGGATCCACATCTTTGAACCTGTTCGCTGGCTGCACGATCCTTCTTGCCTGGGACAAGGCAAAGAGAGCTAGGCCTAAGAGCTGCAATTGTCTTTGTTAATGCAGGAGCTATCACAGCAAGCTTCGGCGACTGGGGCTGACACGTTAGTGTGTTGGCCACACAGTCTGTTTGGGTCGTGCGGCGAATGTAGCGTGGGCGAGCAGGCAGACCGTGGTAAAGGAGCTTCTGTTCCCCTACCCGGTGTAACAGGAAGTGCTCACTGAGGTCACAGAACCGCTTCCTGTGAGACCGGGAGGGGAAACAGAAGCTCCTCTACCGCGATCCGCCTGCTCGGCCAGGCTACCTGGAGCAAGGTGAGGCTGAGCAGGCACGCACTACTGTGGGCCATGAGAAGGCAGATGAGAGCCTGGTGATGGACAACGCCGGTGGCCTCTTGGCATGTGGTGCATTTCGACATTCTCAATAATATGGCTGTATGTGAAAGCACTTAGTTTCGTGGCCTGACACATTGTTCAGTTTACTGCAGTAGATATTACATAGTTACATAGCTGAAAAGAGACTTGCGTCCATCAAGTTCAGCCTTCCTCACATTTGTTTTTTGCTGTTGATCCAAAAGAAGGATATATAAAAAAAAAAAAAAAAATTAAAAAACAAACAAAACAAAAAAACCCAGTTTGAATCACTTCCAATTTTGCAACAAGCTAGGAAAAAAATTCCTTCTTGACCCCAGAATGGCAGTCAGATTTATCCTTGGATCAAGCAGTTATTACCCTACATTGAAAGATTATATCCTTGAATATTCTGTTTTTGCAAGTATGCATCTAGTTACTGTTTGAACATCTGTATGGACTCTGATAAAACCACTTCTTCAGGCAGAGAATTCCACATCCTGATTGTTCTTACAGTAAAAAAACCTTTCCTTTGCCTTAGACGAAATCTTCTTTCTTCTAGTCTAAACGCATGACCTAGTGTCCTATGTAAAGTCCGGTTTGTGAATAGATTTCCACACAATGGTTTGTATTGGCCTCGAATATATTTGTATAATGTTATCATATCCCCTCTCAGGCGACGTTTTTCTAAACTAAATAGGTTTAAATTTGTTAACCTTTCTTCATAGCTGATATGTTCCATTCCTTTTATTAATTTTGTAGCCCGCCTCCGCACTTTTTCTAGTGCCATAATATCCTTCTTTAGAACAGGTGCCCAAAATTGCACAGCATATTCAATGTGTGGTCTTACCAGTGATTTATAAAGAGGCAAAATGATATTCTCGTCCCGAGAATGAATGCCCTTTTTCATGCATGACAATACCCTACTGGCCTTGGCCACTGCTGATTGACATTGCACATTGTTGCATAGTTTGTTGTCTATAACAATTCCCAAGTCCTTTTCGTGTGTTGTTATCCCTAATTCGCTTCCATTAAGGGTATACGTTGCTTGTGTATTCTTTACGCCGAAGTGCATAACTTTGCATTTTTCAACATTAAATTTCATCTGCCATTTGAGTGCCCAGTCCTCCAGTCTATCTAAATCCATCTGCAGCAAAGTAATATCTTGCTCACATTGTATTATTTTACAAAGTTTTGTGTCATCTGCAATCACTGAAACATGACTTTCAATGCTGTCTTCAAGATCATTTATAAACATGTTAAATAGAAGGGGTCCCAGAACAGACCCCTGAGGGACACCACTTGCCACCTCTGTCCAGCTTGAAAATTTACCATTAACGACAACTCTTTGTACTCTGTTTTTAAGCCAATGTTCTACCCAAGAACAAGCATTTTCATCTAGACCAATTTCCTTGAGTTTGAACACTAATCTTCTGTGTGGAACTGTATCAAATGCCTTGGCAAAGTCCAAATAGATCACATCCACTGCAACACCCTGATCTATACTTCTACTTACTTCTTCGTAGAATGCAATCAAGTTAGTTTGACACGACCTGTGCTTCATAAAACCGTGCTGATTTTTGCTGATAACCATGCTCTTCTCAAGCAATTCTTGAATATAATCCCTTAATAACCTTTCAAATATTTTACCAGCCACAGAAGTTAAGCTCACAGGTCTATAATTTCCAGGCAAGGATTTTGAACCCTTTTTGAATATAGGAACAACATCTGCCTTCCTCCAATCCTCCGGAACACTTCCTGAAAGAAAAGAATCTTGAAAGATTAAAAACAGAGGTTCACTTATTTCTACACTTAGTTCCTTAAGTACACGTGGATGGATACCGTCAGGCCCGGGAGCTTTGTTTACATTAACTTTCTTTAGTTAAAATAATATATTTAATTAAAATAATATATATTTATATTAAAATAATATATTTCCTGTTCAAGTTACTATCAATCTGTAAAACTGCTGGTAATGCATTGTGACCATGACCACTATAGAGAAATATTTAATTTTGTATAAAAAGTTGAAATAAAAAAAGGGGGCATAAGAATGGCACGGGGGGGAGGGGGGTGGAGGAAGGGGATGGGGGACAAAAGAAGGGCACAGGAGGGTGAACAGAAGAATGGCACAGGAGGGGAGGGGGGACAAAAGAGGGGCACAGAAGGGGAGGTGGAACAGAAGAAGGGGATGGAGACAAAAGAATGGCACAGGAGGGGAGTGGGGACAAAAGAGGGAAGGGAGACAGAAAAAGGGCACAGGAGGGGAGAGGGCAGAAAGAGACACACACAGAGGAGCTGGGGGGAGGGCACAGAAAGGGACAGTTGGTGAGGGGGGACAAAGAACACATAGGGGGTGAGGGGACGACAAAGAGGCATTCAAAGGGGTTGAGGGGACGACAAAGAGGCACTCAAAGGGGCTGAGGGGATGACAAAGAGACACAGATAAGTGCTGGGGGGAAGAGACACACTAAGGAGAAGGGGAAAAGTGAACATACAGAGGGGAAGAGGAAAAAGAGAAACACAAAGGGGTTGGGTGAGACACAGACGCATTAAGGGGATAGGGGGAGAAAGAGGCTGTCCAGCCAGCCATAGCAGCTAACCTGCCAGCCATAGCAGCCAGCAACAGTTAATAAGTTGGGAAGAGCAAACCTGGGCTAGTATGTTATATTAATGTATTGTGAATAGGGGCCGGAGTGTTATAGATGGTCTAGGGATCATACATGTGCAGAATGCGGAGTCGGGTCGAAACCGCTGCTTCTGCGTCCCTTCTGGTGACCCGGCCACAACTAAAGTGACGCATTCAGGAAATAGAACATCATCTCGACCTCCACCATGTTGCGAAATGATGCATGTCTGAAAAGTGTGGAACCGACATGAAAAGTTTGGAAAGCTCTGCTTTAAAGGGACACTCCACTCCAAAATGGGCCAAAAAGTAGAAATCCCTGTTTCGCAGATATACCCCAATGAATACATGCTGCATTTTTTACGTTGTCATTGGGTCACATAAATACGTCCAGCTCAGTGTGTATCAATGTACAGGAGGATTGCATTGTGTTTTCAGGACGTTTGCAGAGACTAGTCGCTGTATTTTGAAGGTTTCCCAAGGGAGGTTACTACGGTTAGATTTTGCTCTGTTTTCCCACCAGTAATAGAGCTAAATTTAGGATCGAGTAATAACTTTGTTTACAGTGCCGTCCTGTCAGAGATCGTTTATCGTAGCCATAAATCCTCTCCCATTGCTGATCAACTGGAGACAGAAAATATACAAAGGAGGAAGTTAAAACTTGTTCCTCATTTTTAGATTCCACATTGGTTAATTACTCATAAACACAACATTAAGAGCCCGGAGGAGCCCCAAAAATACAGTCTGTATCCCTTTAAATAACACAGGCTGTTATTACCTCTGTCTCAGCATAAAGTGTAAGCTCCTGTGCCAAGATTTAGGTAATACACTTTATTCACAGCCTTGTTTAGTTACATTGTAGCATCTCTGTCTTTTGCCTTTAATGGTTACTCCAACCAAAGCTTGTGTTTTTATAAAGCCCTTTCTGAGGTGTTTCCCCCCCAAGATTCAAATAAAACTATATAAATGCTAAAACAGGCCTGGTTTCACACTCTCCCTGAAACCCAGTCCCCCTCAGCGTTGACATAGAGTTAAATGCTAATTTTGTAGCCCATGGATCAGCGCGGCTAAGGGAGTGGGCCATGACAGAGCCAGGAGGAAGGCATAACAGCCAAGGGAAGTTGAGTGACAAGCTGAGGGGGTGGGGGTACAGGTTTTATGGTGTCTTGGAAAGTTACAGGGTTAAATATAGTGATAGCAAATTAAATTCCCTGGACTTTCTGCCTGGGTTGTTAGGCAGGTCCCGCAAATTGTAATTAATAAAATGACCTAATTATGTAAAATTATTACATAAATATATATGTAGAATTATTATATATATACAGGGAGTGCAGAATTATTAGGCAAGTTGTATTTTTGAGGATTAATTTTATTATTGAACAACAACCATGTTCTCAATTAACCAAAAATCTCATTAATATCAAAGCTGAATATTTTTGGAAGTAGTTTTTAGTTTGTTTTTAGTTATAGCTATTTTAGGGGGATATCTGTGTGTGCAGGTGACTATTACTGTGCATAATTATTAGGCAACTTAACAAAAAACAAATATATACCATTTCAATTATTTATTTTTACCAGTGAAACCAATATAACATCTCAACATTCACAAATATACATTTCTGACATTCAAAAACATAACAAAAACAAATCAGTGACCAATATAGCCACCTTTCTTTGCAAGGACACTCAAAAGCCTGCCATCCATGGATTCTGTCAGTGTTTTGATCTGTTCACCATCAACATTGCGTGCAGCAGCATCCACAGCCTCCCAGACACTGTTCAGAGAGGTGTACTGTTTTCCCTCCTTGTAAATCTCACATTTGATGATGGACCACAGGTTCTCAATGGGGTTCAGATCAGGTGAACAAGGAGGCCATGTCATTAGATTTTCTTATTTTATACCCTTTCTTGCCAGCCACGCTGTGGAGTACTTGGACACGTGTGATGGAGCATTGTCCTGCATGAAAATCATGTTTTTCTTGAAGGATGCAGACTTCTTCCTGTACCACTGCTTGAAGAAGGTGTCTTCCAGAAACTGGCAGTAGGACTGGGAGTTGAGCTTGACTCCATCCTCAACCCGAAAAGGCCCCACAAGCTCATCTTTGATGATACCAGCCCAAGCCAGTACTCCACCTCCACCTTGCTGGCGTCTGAGTCGGACTGGAGCTCTCTGCCCTTTACCAATCCATCCATCTGGCCCATCCAGACTCACTCTCATTTCATCAGTCCATAAAACCTTAGAAAAATCAGTCTTGAGATATTTCTTGGCCCAGTCTTGACGTTTCAGCTTGTGTGTCTTGTTCAGTGGTGGTCGTCTTTCAGCCTTTCTTACCTTGGCCATGTCTCTGAGTATTGCACACCTTGTGCTTTTGGGCACTCCAGTGATGTTGCAGCTCTGAAATATGGCCAAACTGGTGGCAAGTGGCATCTTGGCAGCTGCACCCTTGACTTTTCTCAGTTCATGGGCAGTTATTTTGCGCCTTGGTTTCTCCACACGCTTCTTGCGACCCTGTTGACTATTTTGAATGAAACGCTTGATTGTTCGATGATCACGCTTCAGAAGCTTTGCAATTTTAAGAGTGCTGCATCCCTCTGCAAGATATCTCACTATTTTCTGAGCCTGTCAAGTCCTTCTTTTGACCCATTTTGCCAAAGGAAAGGAAGTTGCCTAATAATTATGCACACCTGATATAGGGTGTTGATGTCATTAGACCACACCCCTTCTCATTACAGAGATGCACATCACCTAATATGCTTAATTGGTAGTAGGCTTTCGAGCCTATACAGCTTGGAGTAAGACAACATGCATAAAGAGGATGATGTGGTCAAAATACTCATTTGCCTAATAATTCTGCACTCCCTGTATATACGTATATAATTTTTTAAAATTATTTTTATTTATATATAGGTATATATATATAGTGATATAAACGTATATACTTATGTATATCTATATACATATTATTTCGTTCTAACGGTATTTTGATATCTATATATATATATATTAATTTTAAAATACAGATAGAACGAAATTACACATATCTATTTTTTATTTATTTATATATATATATATTTTTTTACGTATTTACATATCTATTTCTTTTATATTATATATAAATATATATTGATAATTATATATATAGTTGATCAATATTATTCTACGTGTATTTTGATATTAATATATATATATAAATATATATATAAAATTATATATATTAATATTAAAATACACTTAGACAGTGTATGTATATTTATGTGTACGTGTGTATATGTATATATATATATATTGTGAAGGATTTCCCAGTAATCGTTATTTCCCCTCCCTGCTACCTAATTCCCTTGTGTATTCGTTTTATCCTTCACATTTTTCGTTGTTCGGTAAATCATTCATTTTACTGAACGGAGACCACCCTGGGTATTAATTAGATCGTGGAACACTGTGTAACTATACGAAAACGGCAGAGTAATTGAATGCTCCTAGGTGTCTCCCGAACGCGGTCAGCTGGACTTGGTCGTCGAGTGCCTGGAGCTGTTTTGGGCATGGCACTCACACGAACCCCGGTCTTTATGGAAGTCCCATACGTACTACTTCCCGACACGGTAGACAAACGGTGTTCGGAAGTTTCAATCAGACGAACAAGAGGAGTATTCCACACAAATCAGCTTTACTCCATCTATGAGTGGAGACCGGCCCTTGCTACCAATTCTATTGAACTCTTTTTCGGATTCACCCGTGTGGCAGACCGGTCAAACATCCACACGGTGCCGTTCGAAAACTACCAAACGGATTTGTCTGAATTTTTTATATGTTACTCCCATCAAGTTCAGCTACCCAGTTTTTATGTCTGTTTATGATATTTCTGTAAAATGTGAAATCGTAAGATTTTTCGGGCCAGCAGATAATTGAGTTTAGTATGTTTCCAAAACTCAATTATTTAGTTAGATGCTGTATAAATTGAATGCCTTTGCCTGCCATTAAACCAGTCTTGTTCCAGCATTAAGCTTTGACTCATGTGTGGATTATTATGCGATACCAGTGATATTTTACCCTGTGGATTTCTGGCGATATTGTTTTATGGGAATAAGGGAATGACAGACGGTAACATGTATTCAGACCGTCACATATATATATACTTAGATCATATATATATAATAAATATATATACATATATATGATCTAAATATATATAATTTAATTTTACACTGTTTTAAACTGTTTTAATTTTTTTTCAGGCAGCAGGGGGAGTACCTGTCATTACAGGCACTCCCCTTTGCTGGCAATGCCTTGGGCGACTATGCCGTCCATCTGATCGCGAGGTCCTCGCAAGGACCTTGCAATCACATGGCCCAGGGGGGCCGAAGAGGGAGGAGGGGGACTTCCTGGGCTCCCAGGTAAGTCCCCATACTGCGATCGCCGGCGACCAGGTAAGTACCCTGGACGGCGGGGACGTGCTATGCCGCCCCCCGGGCGTTTAGATCCGGTTCCCTAAGGACAGCATAGCACGCCCGCCGTCCTTAAGGGGTTAATATGTTAATTAGATTGTTATCTATTGTTATTATTGTGGGGTCATTGTATGTTATGTATATGGGGGGATGTTGGCTTTAATAATATTTGTTGGCAATTACCCTATTTGTTATTCCTTATGGGCATGTGCATGGGGAAAATTTTCGGTTCGGTTCGGCTCGGCATTCCAAAATTCGGAATTTTGCGATTCGGGATTTCGGCAATTCGGCACTTCAACACTTCGGACCTTCGGCAACTTCGGCACTTCAGCACTTCGTTACTTCGGCACTTTGGCAGTTTGACACTTTGGAAATTCGGCAACATCGGAACTTCGGAACTTCGGCAACTTCGGCACTTCGACACTTCGGAACTTTGGCATTTCGGAACTTCGGAATTTCGGGACTTCGGCACTTCGGGATTATTATAATTTAGGGCCCCCACCTGCCGCTCAGGGGTGGGGGCCGGGAGGCTGCTCACTGTTTAATAGACATGCTCCTACTCGCGGTATAGCGAGTAGGGGCATAATTTACTAATACTAAGTAATTTTTACTTAGTATTAGTAAATTTGGCTTAAAGACCAATTTAGGTCTTTCAGCCTTTTAGTAGATAGCTCCCTAATACCGTGGGAATGAGGGAGTTATCTACTTATTCATTCCTGTCATTACAATGACTGGCCAAGTAACTTACATTTTATATGAATGTATGTTACTTGATTGTTGTAAGTGTTGCAAATGCTTACAGCTGAATCCTGGCTATGTTTGTATACTTTTTATTTAAAATTGTATACAATGTAACATTTTTCTTCTTTCACTGGGTAAGTATATTAGTACTTAGGCAATACTGTGCTTCGGAACTTCGGCACTTCGGCACTTTGACACTTCGGAACTTCGGCAACTTCGGCACTTCAGAACTTCGGCACTTCGGCAATTCGGTAATTTCTGAACTTCGGGACCTCGGCAATTCGGCAATTCGGCACTTCAGCTATTCGGGCATTCAGAAGTATCCGAATGTCCGAATTGCCCGAAATTCGTCCAAATTCCTATTCGGACCGAAACGAATTGCACATGTCTAATTCCTTAGTTAACTAATAAATTAATAATTAATAAAGCTGTGGACTAATATTTCCAACAGTATAACCTGTGTCGGTGTCTTAATGGTTTCAGGGTAAGGTTAATGCATATGCCGGTAAATTCGGCTTTGCATCTGTCATGAATTCTGTTATCTGGCTTCTGAGGTAGACTGGACTAATAGTGGGTTAATCACTCTATTTTTGGAAGGGTTATCCAATGCTATTCTTAAAGAAACTGCAGCTAAGGAATTACCTGAAAAGTTAAATGATTACATCACTTATATGATGCATATTGTCAATCGACTCAGGGATAGGTAGAGGATTTGAAACAGAACCAGGCATTTTAACATGTCACTTGCACCTCGCTTCTCAACTCCTTTTTTGCCTACCCCTTCTTTGCCTTCTGAACCTGAACCTATGCAATTAGGGATTATGAATTTATCTGAGGCAGAGAAAAAATTTAGGAGAAATGAGGGCCTCTGCTTGTACTGTGGTAAGAAGGGACACCTAAGAAATACTTGTCCAATACATCCGGAAAACTTGCGCATCTAAGAACCGTCAAGGGACCGGCCTTAGGTGTGATGTACATGTCCCCTGGTATGCCTCAAAGTAGATTTCTCCTTTGTCTTACTGCTCAGTATGATAAAATAAGTTTTACTTGTGATGCCTTGATTTATTGAGGCGCTGCAGAAAACATTATCGATGTACAGTTCGCTAGCAAACACCTCTTATCTCTCAAGGAGAATCCACACCTTTGGTCATTGAGGCCATAAATGGTAGACCACTTTCTCAACCTCTTATAACTCATGAAACATTTCCTATCACTGGTATGATAGGGGCTTTGCACAAAGAATGGTGTTCGGGGTAAGGTTAGCGCATATGCCAGTAACTCCGACTGTGCGTCTGTCAAGCACAGAATAAGCCAGTATCAGCATGAGAGGCTTCAAGAGGCTTCAGGAAGATCTTGTCCTCAGGGCTTGCTTTATTTTATTTATTTATTAGGGGGGAGTTTGGGGTCCGGGGACCAGCACAGCAAGGGTTACTCTAATCTCTACATAATGCTGCTCCCACCTATCTATCCTCCCTTACACACAAGTATGTCCTGTCTAGGCCCTTACGATCTGCTGAAGACTTACATCTATCTTCTGTCCGTACTCCCACCTCTGATGCTCGCCTTCAAGATTTCTCGAGGGCTGCACCGTTCCTGTGGAACTCGCTTCCCTCCTCCGTTAGATGCTCACCCAGTCTCCACTCCTTCAAAAAACCGTTAAAAACCCACTTCTTCATAAAAGCGTATCAATTAAACTGTTAATAGCTCCTGACTGATTCCTCTTCTGCAACTGTCACTAGTCTAATACTATCCTTACCTTTTGTGTCATTTTACCCCACTCCCTCTAGCATGTAAGCTCATTGAGCAGGGCCCTCAACCCCTCTGTTCCTGTGTGTCCAACTTGTCTGGTTACAACTACTTGTCTGTTCGTCCACCCATTGTAAAGGGCTGCGGAATTTGATGGCGCTATATAAATAACATAATAATAATAATAATAATAATAACCAAAAGCAGTGTGAAAACTTTGTTTTTTTGGGTTGGAATAACCCTTCCAGGCAAAAATATCAGAACTGGAGAAATTCTCTAAGTCAGCTAGGCTTACAATTTGGGTATTTTGGATTTTAAATTCACTTTCAATTCACTTTCAATAAACTTTAAATTCCTGACATTTCTCACTTGAGTAAATAACCCAAAGGATGTTGCTAGTTTCTTGTTACAGCCAGCAGGGGGCAGGAGTGCTCAGCTTCTAATTCAAACATGCAATCTAGTAACAGGACCGGCTGTCTGATTGACAGCTGGGGGGGGGGGGGGGGGGGGGTGTAACCAGGTTCATTTATAAAAGTCAAATTTTCTATTGAAATCTACGCTTTTTGTAAAATGAAAAAAGGACACACTTTTTACATATAAAGTGTTTCAGCAAAATAAAGTGCTTTAGGGGTCTGGAGTGAAATTTTAATTGACTTATTGATAAGAATTTATAGAACTAAAATGTGATTTATAACAAGAACAAAGTATCTTATTTACACAGACTGATTTCTAAACACATTTATTGTAGTTTAAAGCAGTGGCGTACTAAGGGGGGGAGGAGTTGGTATGCACTTTATGTTAAGCGGGTGGTGCATGTTTTTTATTAAGGGGGGTATGCACTTTATGTTAAGGGGGTGCTGTTTTTTTTAATTAAGGGGGTATGCAATTTATGTTAAGGGGGTGCAGGTTTTTTTTATTAAGGGGGTATGCACTTTAAGTTAAGGGGGTGCTGTTTTTTTTTAAGGGGGGTATGCACTTTATGTTAAGGGGTGCAGGTTTTTTTTATTAAGCAAGGGAGGCACTTTATGTTAATGGGGTGCAGGGCTTTTATGTGAGGTGGTATGGATTTGATGTGTAGGGGGTGCAGCATTTTCATGTGTATGGGGCGGTATTAACTTTGTGAAGTGGGTGTAGGGTTTCTATATGTAGGGTGTATATATTTGATGTGTGGGGGGGGGGGGTGCAGAATGTTTATGTGTAGTGGCTGTATGAACTTTGTGAAGTGGGTGCAGGCAGGGCCGGATTAACATAGGGGCTGATAGAGCTGCAGCTCCAGGCCCAGGCCCATGGAATAGGCCCATTGTAAAAAAAAAAAAAAAAAAATCTTACTTTTTTTTTTTTTTTAACAGACTACTCTTAGGTTTACCACCTGACTGGTATTTTAGGGCACAACTGGTATTGGAGGCTGCCTGGCCATGACGGTACTGCAGTAATACCGGCAATACAAATGCAAATATTTTTCTCCGTATAAACGGAGATTACTCTGCAATACCAGCACCGGCCAGTAGGGGTCACTGTGTGTGGAGAGAGGCAGGGATAGGAAGTTACAGCATCTCCCTGCCTCTCTCTTCTCACTGATCAGTGAGAGTCCAGACAGCAGCTCCCAGCCTGTAGAGACAGACTACAGCTCAGGTATGTGAAGGATGGGGGGAAAGGCAGCAGGGAGACATGTGGACACATGTCTCTCAGTGTCCCCATATCTCTCAGTGTCCCCATGACTCCCAGCCAGTGTCTGTGTCCCCATGTCTCCCAGTGTCCCTATGTCTCCCAGCCAGTGTCTCAGTGTCCCCATGTCTCCCAGCCAGTGTCTCAGTGTCCCCATGTCTCCCAGTGTCTGTGTCCCCATGTCTCTGTGTCCTTAGTGTCCCAATGTCTCCCAGTGTCCCCAAATGTCTGTGTCCCCATGTCTATGTCCACAAGTGCCCCATGTCTCTCAGTGTCCCCAAGTGTCTGTGTCCCCATGCTCCCAGCCATTGTCCCTAGTGTATGTGTCCCCATGTCTCCTAGTGTCTGTGTCCCCATGTCTGTGTCCCTAGTGTCTGTCTCCTCATTTCTCCCAGTGTCCCCAAATGTCTGTGTCCTCATGTCTCCCAGTGTCCCCATGTCTGTATTCACAAGTGCCCCCATGTCTCCCAGTGCCCCCATGTCTCTCAGTGTTCCTGGGTCTCTCATTGTCCCCATGTCTCTCAGTGTCCCCTAGTATCCTAGTGACACAGGACACACTGAGACATGGGGACACTGGGAGAAATGGGGACACAGACACTGGGAGACTAGGGGACTGGGCGACATGGGGACATTGACACTGTGATACATAGAGACACTGATGCCAGGCTGGCCTTCCAATTCTTTGGACAGACATGCCCCCTTTCTGGGCATGTTTGCCCCTTTTGGCAGTTCTGGTCACGTGATTCGCGTCAGTGGTGCACCCTTTTACCCCGCCCATGGACACTGCTGTTATGGGGTATGGATTTACTTGAAAGATGAAAGCATTAATTAGATAACGAGATTAGCATAGAGTATGTGTTTTCTTATAGCTGCATCCTTTGAGTTTCCCTCCAACACCAACTCCATCAGATACATGACTCTTGGGAGGTATGACTGTTTTAGTGTTTTTGGTCGATAAATTTCTGTAATTAGGCCCCATCATAATTGTCAGCACCAGGCCCACTGGGCTCTTAATCTGGCCCTGGGTGCAGGGTTTTTATGTGTAGGGGGTGTATGATTTTTTTTTGTGATGGAATGTGCAAGGTTTTTATTTGAGGGGGGGATGAATTTGATGTGTAGGGTGTGTGCAAGATTTTATGTGTGGGGGTGCACAATTGTTCTGTGCAATAAATATTCTTAAAAACAGATCGATGTGTTGGAGGAATTTGGTGTCTGTCAGTTCAGTAAATATTATAAAATGATGTGTGTGTTACCACCCGCCGGGCGTATGGGGCACGGCATGGTATATACCAGCTGAATCGATCATTAGTAAACCTGGCATGCTCCAGCAATTATATCAATACACAAATCATTATTCATTACGTATTCTGTGTAACCTGCTATGGTCATTTATTGATTTGCATTTCTAGTTAAAAAACTTACTTAATTCTAGCATTTTATTCATAAATAAATCCGTGTATGAAAGGAAAGGGTGGTCATATGATCAGGGTATAGGGGGGCCACGTATTTTGTAATCTAGATTAAAGGTCTCTGTGTCTGTTAATGTCTTCTTGGCACCTATTTCTTGAACTGAAGTCTGTGGGAACAAGGGATGCTTGTTTCATTTTTCGGTTGTTTGGTGGGGGGGTCTGCGGTCAGCCTCTCATCCTTTGCTTCCCTGAATGTAATACATTGAGATGAATCTGAGAGTAACAGGAGCCCTTTCTCTGCGTTGATACCAGATGCCCGCACACCTGCAGCGTCGGGGTTTAGACAGACCTGCAGACCATCTCCACACCTGAGGAAAAGCCAAGCACCCATCCAACATCTCTGCTTCACCTTTTAAGCATAGAAAGGTTTGGCATTTAAACAGACACTATTGTCACCAAAACACATTTAGCTTAATGCAGTAGTTTTGGTGCATAGATCATGCCTCTGCAGTCTCAATGCTCAATTCTCTGCCATTCAGGAGTTAAATCACTTTTTGTTCTCTCCATACAGCCCTAGCCACAGATCCCCCGGTTGTGACTGACACAGCTTGCATGAAAACGTTTTTATTTTAATTCAGATATTAACTTACGATAGAGGTTTTTATCTCCTACTCTGCAAATTGAACGTTAATCACACACAGGAGGCTCCTTCAACGTCTAGAAAGTTATTCACAGAGCAGAGAGATAAGAAACTCTAAATTAAACAGATTTTTTAATAAAGATAATGTAAACATTAGATGACTCTATGCAGGAAGTGTTTAGCAAATCTGTGTCACATGTAGGGAGGTGTGACTAGGCCTGCATAAACAAAGTGATTTAACTCCTAAATGGCAGAGAATTAAGCAGTGGCATGATCTATACACCAAAACTGCTTTGATAATCCAAAGTGGTTGTGGTGCCTATAGTGTCCCTTCCACTTGAATCTATTTAAAAAAATTAAGTGACATCATTCTTTTTAAATTGAAGGTATGATGAATAGTCAGTAGTCGCTTGCACACTCATTTAAACATTTTATTATTTAGGTCTGTGTTTTTTTACTGAGTTTTACCCCATCTACAGGATTTGTAATGGGCTGTGCCATTTCTGTGGAATGCCATACCTCGCCCATCAGATCTATCACCCTGTCTTCCCCTGTTATTCTTCCTCTTAGATTGTAAGCTTGTGTGAGCAAAGCCTTCATTAGCCCCTTAATTTTTGTCTGTGAATTGCTTGCTTGCAAATGAACCCACTGTATACTTATAAAGATCTGCGGAAATTGGCACAATAAAAATATTAATTATGATAATTATAATAATAGATCACATTTCCCAGTTGTACCTTTACAATGCCTTTTGTAAACAGCCTAATTTTCTATTCAGTATTATAATGTTATGTTATTACCACTGATTGGAGCCACACAGTGCTTTCTGTTTATTCTTTATATCATTCTAAGAGGTGAACGGGTGTTCACTAAAAATAAACTAATTAGCTCTTTCTTCGTGCATTACACCCCACCGGTAAAGAATTTACTTTCTTCTCTCCTCCACACAACGTATACTTACGCACAGACAATGTTTTTCATACCACACCGACATCTAGAAACCCTACAATGTGCCAAAGTTGGACTCACATCGTGGTCAGATCACGCCTCTGTAACCATTTCCATAACCTCCCCCACATTGAAAGCAAAGGGTATGGAGGCTTAACAAATCATTTTTAGATGAACACCTCATTCAATTGGTTTCTTAAAACTCACCCCTTAAGCGAACACGCACTTCTCACATCACCCCCTTTCTCTTTTTTAATTTTTAATTTAACATCTCTACACCTGTACGCCCTCATTGAACCCTCAAACTATTTCCTTCTATATCTATCCCAAATTTCAACTTCATTGTTTGTGTACCCACTCCCCACCAATATTTGGAGGATTCTTTTTACCCTTATTGGATTTTACCAACATCATACACTGAATATCAATAACATGCTACAATAGTAGCTCTATCTTTGGCATGCATTTTTGTCTCGTTATCACATGTTATTGTATGTCAAATTGCTTTAATGTGATGTTACTCATATTTTAAAAAAGTTCTGGATAAAAAATAAAAACTACAAAAAAGAAGGTTGTCATATTAATGGGATTACCGAACAGGGTCGCTGTTAGCAGTTACATCATTTTCCAGAACATAGATTCCAACATTATTTAGAACATTTATACATTGTATCCATCACTTTACAACTTCATCACTAACTGCTTCATAGACTGCTTCATAAACTAACTGCTTCATAAACTAACTGCTTCATAGAATAACTGGTTCATAAACTAACTGGTTCATAGACTAACTGCTTCATAAACTAACTGCTTCATAAACTAACTGCTTCATAGAATAACTGCTTCATAAACTAACTGCTTCATAGACTAACTGCTTCATAAACTAACTGCTTCATAAACTAACTGCTTCATAAACTAACTGCTTCACAGACTAACTGCTTCACAGACTAACTGCTTCATAGACTAACTGCTTCATAGACTAACTGCTTCATAAACTAACTGCTTCATAAACTAACTGCTTCATAAACTAACTGCTTCATAAACTAACTGCTTCACAGACTAACTGCTTCATAGACTAACTGCTTCATAGACTAACTGCTTCATAAACTAACTGCTTCATAAACTAACTGCTTCATAAACTAACTGCTTCATAGACTAACTGCTTCATAAACTAACTGCTTCATAAACTAACTGCTTCATAGACTAACTGCTTCACAGACTAACTGCTTCATAAACTAACTGCTTCATAAACTAACTGCTTCATAGACTAACTGCTTCACAGACTAACTGCTTCATAAACTAACTGCTTCATAAACTAACTGCTTCATAGACTAACTGCTTCACAGACTCACTGCTTCATAAACTAACTGCTTCATAAACTAACTGCTTCCTAGACTAACTGCTTCATAGACAAACTGCTTCATAGACTAACTGCTTCATAAACTAACTGCTTCATAAACTAACTGCTTCATAGACAAACTGCTTCATAAACTAACTGCTTCATAAACTAACTGCTTCCTAGACTAGCTTCTTCATAAACTAACTGCTTCATAGACTAACTGCTTCATAAACTAACTGCTTCATAAACTAACTGCTTCCTAGACTAACTGCTTCATAGAATAACTGCTTCATAGACTAACTGCTTCATAAACTAACTGCTTCATAAACTAACTGCTTCATAAACTAACTGCTTCATAGACTAACTGCTTCATAAACTAACTGCTTCATAAACTAACTGCTTCATAAACTAACTGCTTCATAGACTAACTGCTTCATAGACTAACTGCTTCATAAACTAACTGCTTCATAAACTAACTGCTTCATAGAATAACTGCTTCATAAACTAACTGGTTCATAGACTAACTGCTTCATAAACTAACTGCTTCATAAACTAACTGCTTCATAGAATAACTGCTTCATAAACTAACTGCTTCATAGACTAACTGCTTCATAAACTAACTGCTTCATAAACTAACTGCTTCATAAACTAACTGCTTCACAGACTAACTGCTTCACAGACTAACTGCTTCATAGACTAACTGCTTCATAGACTAACTGCTTCATAAACTAACTGCTTCATAAACTAACTGCTTCATAAACTAACTGCTTCATAAACTAACTGCTTCACAGACTAACTGCTTCATAGACTAACTGCTTCATAGACTAACTGCTTCATAAACTAACTGCTTCATAAACTAACTGCTTCATAAACTAACTGCTTCATAGACTAACTGCTTCATAAACTAACTGCTTCATAAACTAACTGCTTCATAGACTAACTGCTTCACAGACTAACTGCTTCATAAACTAACTGCTTCATAAACTAACTGCTTCATAGACTAACTGCTTCACAGACTAACTGCTTCATAAACTAACTGCTTCATAAACTAACTGCTTCATAGACTAACTGTTTCACAGACTAACTGCTTCACAGACTCACTGCTTCATAAACTAACTGCTTCATAAACTAACTGCTTCCTAGACTAACTGATTCATAGACAAACTGCTTCATAGACTAACTGCTTCATAAACTAACTGCTTCATAAACTAACTGCTTCATAGACAAACTGCTTCATAAACTAACTGCTTCATAAACTAACTGCTTCCTAGACTAGCTTCTTCATAAACTAACTGCTTCATAGACTAACTGCTTCATAAACTAACTGCTTCATAAACTAACTGCTTCCTAGACTAACTGCTTCATAGAATAACTGCTTCATAGACTAACTGCTTCATAAACTAACTGCTTCATAAACTAACTGCTTCATAAAGTAACTGCTTTATAGACTAACTGCTTCATAAAGTAACTGCTTCATAAACTAACTGCTTCATAAACTAACTGCTTAATAGACTAACTGCTTCATAGACTAACTGCTTCATAAACTAACTGCTTCATAAACTAACTGCTTCATGAACTAACTGCTTCATAGACTAACTGCTTCATGAACTAACTGCTTCATAAACTAACTGCTTCATAGACTAACTGCTTCACAGACTAACTGCTTCATAAACTAACTGCTTCATAAACTAACTGCTTCATAGACTAACTGCTTCACAGACTAACTGCTTCATAAACTAACTGCTTCATAAACTAACTGCTTCATAGACTAACTGCTTCACAGACTCACTGCTTCATAAACTAACTGCTTCATAAACTAACTGCTTCCTAGACTAACTGCTTCATAGACAAACTGCTTCATAGACTAACTGCTTCATAAACTAACTGCTTCATAAACTAACTGCTTCATAGACAAACTGCTTCATAAACTAACTGCTTCATAAACTAACTGCTTCCTAGACTAGCTTCTTCATAAACTAACTGCTTCATAGACTAACTGCTTCATAAACTAACTGCTTCATAAACTAACTGCTTCCTAGACTAACTGCTTCATAGAATAACTGCTTCATAGACTAACTGCTTCATAAACTAACTGCTTCATAAAGTAACTGCTTTATAGACTAACTGCTTCATAAAGTAACTGCTTCATAAACTAACTGCTTCATAAACTAACTGCTTAATAGACTAACTGCTTCATAGACTAACTGCTTCATAAACTAACTGCTTCATAAACTAACTACTTCATAGACTAACTGCTTCATAGACTAACTGCTTCATAAACTAACTGATTCATAGACTAACTGCTTCATAGACTAACTGCTTCATAAACTAACTGATTCACAGACTAACTGCTTCATAAACTAACTGCTTCATGGACTAACTGCTTCATAAACTAACTGCTTCATAGAATAACTGCTTCATAAACTAACTGCTTCATAGACAAACTGCTTCATAGACTAACTGCTTCATAAACTAACTGCTTCATAAACTAACTGCTTCATAGACAAACTGCTTCATAGACTAACTGCTTCATAAACTAACTGCTTCATAGACTAACTGCTTCATAAACTAACTGCTTCATAGACAAACTGCTTCATAGACTAACTGCTTCATAAACTAACTGCTTCATAAACTAACTGCTTCATAAAGTAACTGCTTCATGAACCAACTGCTTCATAAACTAACTGCTTCATAGACTAACTGCTTCATAAACTAACTGATTCACAGACTAACTGCTTCATAAACTAACTGCTTCCTAAACTAACTGCTTCATAGACTAACTGCTTCATAGACTAACTGCTTCATAAACTAACTGCTTCATAGACTAACTGCTTCATAAACTAACTGCTTCATAGACTAACTGCTTCATAGACTAACTGCTTCATAAACTAACTGATTCACAGACTAACTGCTTCATAAACTAACTGCTTCATAAACTAACTGCTTTATAAACTAACTGCTTCATAGACTAACTGCTTCATAAACTAACTGCTTCATAGACTAACTGCTTCATGGACTAACTGCTTCATAAACTAACTGCTTCATAGACAAACTGCTTCATAGACTAACTGCTTCATAGAATAACTGCTTCATAAACTAACTGCTTCATAGACAAACTGCTTCATAGACAAACTGCTTCATAGACTAACTGCTTCATAGACTAACTGCTTCATAGACTAACTGCTTCATAAACTAACTGCTTAATAGACTAACTGCTTCATAAACTAACTGTTTCAAAAACTAACTGCTTCATAGACTAACTGCTTCATAAACTAACTGCTTCATAAACTTACTGCTTCATAAACTAACTGCTTCATAGACAAACTGCTTCATAGACTAACTGCTTCATAGACTAACTGCTTCATAGACTAACTGCTTCATAAACTAACTGCTTCATAGACTAACTGCTTCATAAACTAACTGCTTCATAAACTAACTGCTTCATAGACAAACTGCTTCATAGACTAACTGCTTCATAAACTAACTGCTTCATAAACTAACTGCTTCATAGACAAACTGCTTCATAAACTAACTGCTTCATAAACTAACTGCTTCCTAGACTAGCTTCTTCATAAACTAACTGCTTCATAGACTAACTGCTTCATAAACTAACTGCTTCATAAACTAACTGCTTCCTAGACTAACTGCTTCATAGAATAACTGCTTCATAGACTAACTGCTTCATAAACTAACTGCTTCATAAACTAACTGCTTCATAAAGTAACTGCTTTATAGACTAACTGCTTCATAAAGTAACTGCTTCATAAACTAACTGCTTCATAAACTAACTGCTTAATAGACTAACTGCTTCATAGACTAACTGCTTCATAAACTAACTGCTTCATAAACTAACTGCTTCATAAACTAACTGCTTCATAGACTAACTGCTTCATAAACTAACTGCTTCATAAACTAACTGCTTCATAGACTAACTGCTTCACAGACTAACTGCTTCATAAACTAACTGCTTCATAAACTAACTGCTTCATAGACTAACTGCTTCACAGACTAACTGCTTCATAAACTAACTGCTTCATAAACTAACTGCTTCATAGACTAACTGCTTCACAGACTCACTGCTTCATAAACTAACTGCTTCATAAACTAACTGCTTCCTAGACTAACTGCTTCATAGACAAACTGCTTCATAGACTAATTGCTTCATAAACTAACTGCTTCATAAACTAACTGCTTCATAGACAAACTGCTTCATAAACTAACTGCTTCATAAACTAACTGCTTCCTAGACTAGCTTCTTCATAAACTAACTGCTTCATAGACTAACTGCTTCATAAACTAACTGCTTCATAAACTAACTGCTTCCTAGACTAACTGCTTCATAGAATAACTGCTTCATAGACTAACTGCTTCATAAACTAACTGCTTCATAAACTAACTGCTTCATAAAGTAACTGCTTTATAGACTAACTGCTTCATAAAGTAACTGCTTCATAAACTAACTGCTTCATAAACTAACTGCTTAATAGACTAACTGCTTCATAGACTAACTGCTTCATAAACTAACTGCTTCATAAACTAACTGCTTCATAGACTAACTGCTTCATAGACTAACTGCTTCATAAACTAACTGATTCATAGACTAACTGCTTCATAGACTAACTGCTTCATAAACTAACTGATTCACAGACTAACTGCTTCATAAACTAACTGCTTCATGGACTAACTGCTTCATAAACTAACTGCTTCATAGAATAACTGCTTCATAAACTAACTGCTTCATAGACAAACTGCTTCATAGACTAACTGCTTCATAAACTAACTGCTTCATAGACAAACTGCTTCATAGACTCACTGCTTCATAAACTAACTGCTTCATAGACTAACTGCTTCATAAACTAACTGCTTCATAGACAAACTGCTTCATAGACTAACTGCTTCATAAACTAACTGCTTCATAAACTAACTGCTTCATAAACTAACTGCTTCATAAACTAACTGCTTCATGAACCAACTGCTTCATAAACTAACTGCTTCATAGACTAACTGCTTCATAAACTAACTGCTTCATAGACTAACTGCTTCATAGACTAACTGCTTCATAAACTAACTGATTCACAGACTAACTGCTTCATAAACTAACTGCTTCCTAAACTAACTGCTTCATAGACTAACTGCTTCATAGACTAACTGCTTCATAGACTAACTGCTTCATAAACTAACTGCTTCATAGACTAACTGCTTCATAAACTAACTGCTTCATAGACTAACTGCTTCATAGACTAACTGCTTCATAAACTAACTGATTCACAGACTAACTGCTTCATAAACTAACTGCTTCATAAACTAACTGCTTTATAAACTAACTGCTTCATAGACTAACTGCTTCATAAACTAACTGCTTCATAGACTAACTGCTTCATGGACTAACTGCTTCATAAACTAACTGCTTCATAGACAAACTGCTTCATAGACTAACTGCTTCATAGACTAACTGCTTCATAAACTAACTGCTTCATAGAATAACTGCTTCATAAACTAACTGCTTCATAGACAAACTGCTTCATAGACAAACTGCTTCATAGACTAACTGCTTCATAGACTAACTGCTTCATAGACTAACTGCTTCATAAACTAACTGCTTAATAGACTAACTGCTTCATAAACTAACTGTTTCAAAAACTAACTGCTTCATAGACTAACTGCTTCATAAACTAACTGCTTCATAAACTAACTGCTTCATAAACTAACTGCTTCATAGACAAACTGCTTCATAGACTAACTGCTTCATAGACTAACTGCTTCATAGACTAACTGCTTCATAGACTAACTGCTTCATAAACTAACTGCTTCATAGACTAACTGCTTCATAAACTAACTGCTTCATAAACTAACTGCTTCATAGACTAACTGCTTCATAGACTAACTGCTTCATAAACTAACTGCTTCATAGACTAACTACTTCATAGAATAACTGCTTCATAAACTAACTGATTCAGAATTTATCTACAAACATTCATTCAGAATGTATAACTTGTAGGGGAGGAGGTATCAGAGTATGGACTGAAACTATGGTGATCAGAGTACTCGTAAAAATGCAATTCTTATCATTAAATTACTGAAAGTGATGGGAGTTGTATTCCGCATACAGGCTACTCCTGTATTACAGAAACTCAGGAAATGGCAAGTGACTGCACCCCTCTGAATATGAATTGTTTGTAAACTAGGGACCCAGCCCAGAAAAACTATTTCCCCTTCTGGCCACAATCCATAACGGCTAACAATGTGACTGTCTGCTGTTGGATGTTAAATCTGGGAGCTTTGTGTTCACTGAGTAATGATGACTGCAGGCTGCGGGGGTTTTACTCTAAGGTTCATTATTCATCTAATGTATCCTATCCATCGAAGACCATTCCTAAACAAATGAACTAAGGTGTAAAAATTCACAGACTACTGGGAGATATGTCCTAAGATGTGATCAGTAATCTTGACACTGCCAATGTATGTCCTGTATTCACCCCCTTGTAGTGTCACAATCTGGAATTAAAATTTATTTTATTGGGATTTTTACCATTTGATTTACATAATATCACAAAATGCTAAATATGTTTTACTATGAGGCACGAAAGGTAATTGAAAAAAAAATAACAAGAAACCAAGAATACTTGTCTGTATTCTCCCCGATTGTTATGAAACCCTCTAAAAAGTTCTTATTCAAACAATTGTATTCACATAAAAATCTGGATGACGTCTTCCTGTGTGCAGTAGTTTTGGGTAGACAGTGCTCCTTCGTGGGTTAAAATATAAGAAAAACAAAGGATAGACATAGGGAGTATTACCGATGCATAGAGTGATCGGACTTAGGGCACCAAGATAGACAACAGCCAGAAGACAATCTCGGTCAAGGATTCCAGAAATACACTAATACGATAAGACTAGCTGGGTCAGGAATCATAGCGATCAGGGAGAACCAAGCAAGATTAAATTCATAATAGTCAGATATACTTCCAACTAACACTTGGGTGGAGCTAGCTGTGTCAGTATCACGATACCTAGTGACCCAACTCCCAGTGTGTGTATGATAATAGATTAGACCACATGTACCGGTCCTTATAGTGGCCGGGTTATAGGTTGTTAGATAAAGAATGGTCAGGGACAAGCCGAGTCAGGGAGGCCAGAAATCAGGGAAGCTAAAAACTGATAGCCGAGTCACAGGAAAACAGAACGGAGAATAGTCAGAGGAAAGCCAAGATCAAAATTCCAAAATAGACACAGCATTATAACGCACTCTTGGAAACTGTAAACAGAAACCACAACAGGGCAATAGTTCATACCCTAAGTGCCTTTTTTATATTCTATGCCTTTAATCTAGAGCCTCGCCCTTAAAACATTTGAATTCGAACATTTTGGTGGGCCGTGATGTCATCGGCATCATGATATCGGCGCGTACGCGGTGCGTCATTAAAAAGGGTGGAGTTACCATGGCCGGCGTCGGAACCGCTGGTAAGATGAGAGGAACCGTGGGAACATTTGTAAAAAGTTCTACACTCTGATATAAAAACAGAACTGAACTTATCAAAACACTATGAGTGGAACTATATCAACACTACTTATTACGAGTAGTACACCGTCCCCACAATGAAACATGATGTATTGCTGGGAAACAAATCTGGATTAAGGAAAGGAGAGATGGAGCCAAATGAGGGGTCATTAGAGGAAATCCTACAGTCCTCAAGATTGAGCAATTCCGTCCAATCTGACAGAGCTGGAGCCACATTGCTACAAGAAATGGCCAAAGATTGCAAGATTCAGATATGCAAAGTTGGTAGTTACTTACCGCAAAAAGACTTCCAGCCGTAACTGCAGCCAAATGTGGTTCTATCAAATATTGATAACCAACGTATTTTATTGCCATTCGATCAATTTTTGTTTCTGAAATATTTACGTGTCGGAAAAAAACCCAACAATAATAATAATAATAATCATCTATCTCTTGTGGAAGGCATTGTATTTGTAAAGATTACAGAGAACCTTGTGGAAATGTGTCCAGGTCTTCCGACTGTCCCACTTTAGGCAGTACAGCGACGATTTCACAGTCTCGTCCAATTTTGTCCCATGGTATCCCACATCTGGTGATACCAGGGAGCTGTTTGTAGTTTTTACATTTTGAGAGCATTAGCGTACCATAGGTGCTAAAACATTGCAGGTAGCGGTTTAGTAATGATCTCTGCCTGGTCTGCCCTGAATATTGTTGAGAAGCTGTTAGCAAGCCTGGTGTGCATTGCACTGGCAGAAATGGGGTAGAGCCTCCCAACGTTAGTGTCACGATTACTATATGACCCAACACGCAGAACTATGTAATACACAATGAACTAGGATAACGTATACCGGACCTTAGAATGGCCAGACTTAATATAAACAAAGAATGGTCAAAATACTGGCCGATGTCAGGGACACAGAAAGAGACACAATGAGCAAACAAGCCAAAAATCAAGGATACCAGAAATACGGGGAAGTCAAAATACAAGCCAAAGTCAAATACCAAAAAGAACTAGAATAGGAACGCACTCTCTGTTAACCAACAAGTGGAAACCACGACAGGGCACTGACCGAATGCTAACTTGAGTTTAAATAACCCTCCTAGAGCTAGGATTGGTTGTACATAGCCTTTGACCCCAAAACGTCGGCTCCACCTTTGTTGAGGACGGAGGCGGGGCTATATTGTTTCGTGGGACCAGAGCGGCCAGCGTTCATTAGAACTCCGCACCGGTCGGTGATCGCTCCACGAGGGTGCTGAATGGCCTTAGGTAAGTTTTTTATTATTTTAACATCGTGACCACATCGATCGAACGCTGTATGGAGGCAAAGGGGACATGACAACAGGTTTGTGTGACACCTGGAGGGGCTTTAGCAAAGGATTAGCAATAGGGAGTCAGGATAATAGCCAAATATTACATATCCACAGTGATGAACTCACTATTAACAGACTGGCAGGAAGAGATTCCCTATTAGGTTTCCAGTTAACCGAACAAAATATAGTTCGGTATTTTGGTTTGACTGAACACTGACCACCCCCCTGGCTTGCTTACTTCAAAAGAGACACTTAACATAAGTATTCTCTCTGGGTGGCCGGCATTCGTATAACCGAAAACACGTGCTCTAGGAAGTGGCGGCCATTTTGGCTCCCGAACGCAGGCAGCGGTACTTGGTCGTCAAGGGCATGGAACTCTACTTTGAATACTTGGCCTTGCGAGCCCCAGGAAAATTGCACCTTTGCCTGCTCTGTTCCCAGACAAGCCAGGAGAGTGCTTTTCAGGGAAAAGACACTCCCGACTGAGGGGAACATTCGCTCTCTACCAGCCAGGGGGAACCTTCATTTGTTTTCGCATAGGAACTCCTGAAAGTTGACCTGCGGCTGCCTTCTATTCCTTGGAACTATTTTGGGCAGCAGCCATGTGTGCGATCGGTCGAAACTTTACCCTGGTGGCGATTCAGCTATACTACATGGATCTGAGCGCTATTTGGACCACTTGGGCGCTGAGATCTCTCTAGGGATATAATACTTGTGGGGGTTCCTATCGATATGTATTTTGGAGGTGTTTTATAATATGTATTGTACCTCGAGTGCCTGAGAGATAATTAGTTTAAGCAAAAGCAAGCTCACTTATCTCCCAGACGCAGAGACGCCTGGACAGGCTTAGCTATGTTTTTGCTGGAGACCCCATGCTGGGGTTCTGTGTATATAAACAGGCAACTTGGACATAATAAACCAGTTCGCTGTACCCTTCATCAAGTCTCGTCTGATGTTTTGGTTTGCAGGAATTATAATCACTGCTTCACTTTGGGACCTGGGAGAATGTACATCGGAGGTACCACTCTGGGTGCAGGTGATCCGTTACATCCACATAAAAACAGACTTCATTAAAGCATTGTTTGTGAATCGCTAACTGCAATTATTATTTCCTGCCCACAAAGAAGACTACATGAAAAATACATTTTTAGACATAAAAACATGTTACTGACAAAACTGACAAAACATTTTTTTTATATATTGCTCCTAGAAACCCCAAATTATGGTCTGTAAGTGATTCTGTCTGGTTAGGAATACATGCACGGCCACACAGGAATGATAAAATGTTCCATTTATTCATTTTTACACATCAATTAAAAATCGAACATTAGTATAAATAAACTGACATACAGGAAATCAGTAAAAAAAAAATCCAGTGTTCTTCTGTGGGATAAGGCAACGTTAAAGTAATATTATATATTTATATATATACCAAACAATGACCTCAAATAATTTATATAAAATGGGAATTGTGGGGATTTTTAAAGGGATTTTCAAATTCACTCTGAAGTTGTCACATTTCATACTGATACCGGAGAAACTGACGGAAGCCAAGCACAGAGAGATGGACACAGGTTTCTTCAGGAAGGAAGAGATTCTTTATTGGATCACCGATCGGGACTCAGAGGGACTAGCGTCACCAAAATACAGCAAAGTCTGAGCCCCGGACAATAGTGCAGGCTCCTTATATAGGCATATAACTCCTCCCATATTAAGCTCCACCCGCACATTCCCTTGACCAATCAACACAAATAAGAATTAACTTCCTGTTTGACCGCATGGCTTGTCCAGCACAATGGAGGAGGGGGAATACTACATCCTGTATTCTTGCACATGCTCCGTACACTACTGATCGTATCTTGCCACGTGCAACCAACTGATCGATACGTCAGCATATGCACGTACACATGCCACGTGGTAATCTCGGCCTACTAAATTTATTTTTACCGAGATTCCACCACATTCCCCCCTTTGATGCCTCTTGATATTTTACAATTACTTGAGGCATCACATAACCTTAGTTTTGCTTACACCGCAAGTTACCTTGAACCAGACCAGACTTATCTTATGATGTGAATCTTCAACATTCATCTTCCTGCATTGGTTCTCCCTGATCTAGAGCCCTATATTTATATATCGCCATTATCTGTGCAGCAGCCTTCCTCTCTGCTATACTTCCTATCAGGCTTTGCACAGATCTAACTACTAAGGGTATAAGACACGGTAGGAGTAGACACAACAGTAAAATCAGTAGGACTCCACCTACCACTGCCTTAAGCCCTCCAAACCATTCATACCAGCTACCAAACCAACTACTTGGATTGTACCCTTTCCATACCTGAGTAGGCACATGCGCTAGTTTAACCATATGGCTAGTAAGCTCAGCTATTGCTTGCCCTTCGTCATCTATTTGAAGACAGCAATTGCTTAGGTTAAACTTCCCACATACACCTCCCTCTACTGCCAATAGGTAATCCAAGGCTAATCTATTTTGGTAGACTGCTGTCCTCATCCTGGTGTTATGCTTCGCTAGAAGATTGAGCGCTTGTGATGTCTCATTAGTGATAATCTCAACCACCGCCTGTAATCTTATAATACGGTTGAGCATATAAATAGGGGTTCTGTAACCAAAGGTACCATCCTCAGCCCACGTGGCTGGCCCATAATAATCTATGATACGCTGGGGAGGCCATTCATTATCTTCCCAGGTACCTATCTCTATGGGTCCCCTTTTCTTCCTATGATTCACATCATACACTTTAACACCTAAAGTCTCACCTGTTTCAATCGGTAACAAGAAGAAGGATGGTTTGAGCATACCCAACACACATGCCCCTTCCCAGTCCTGTGGCAGCTCCGAATAGGCTTTCTTACCACAGATCCAGTACAAATTTGCTGGGGCTCTCCAGGTAGATGTGATGGATAGATCAAACCACACGTCCTTTAAATTGGCGTATCTAGCAAACGGGTTTGATGGTTCTGAGACATTTGAAGCCGACCACCAAGTTGTATTCTTTGTATCATCATCATAAGCTTTTTGCCCTAGACAAGTTAATTCTCCTACAGAAGTATTATACATTATTCCTTTCCTTGCTATGCAAACATAACCTATGATGGAGGTCTTTAATCTCCACTCAGATTTACCTCTAACACTCATATGATAATCGGCTTGTGTAGATATTAGTTGGTCAACTGCCTCAGAACCGGACATTACCTCCTTTGCTTCCCAAGGCCATTGGTCTCCCATGTTAGTACCTCCACACACATAGCAGTTGGTAACATTAAGACTACCGGCAATACTTTCAGCTAGGTCGATGAACAGGTTTTTAGCGTTATGGGGGATCTTATTATCTATGCTCATCTCTTCATAAAAGGAATGATATACTTGATGAGTCTGGGAGGATACCGTATCAGTCTCTATCCCTATAAACAATAATGTCCCAGGATCTAAACCCGTCCCGTATATCTGAAACCCAAATAAATTGCCATACTTATCTAAAAACTTGTCGGGGTTATTAATAAGTATATGGACTGGGTTACATTCCATAGACTTACAATATGGGCTAGTCGGCAACTTAGTCACTATCATGTCTTTGTCTACTGTCTGTCCCCAAGTCGCCCACCCCACACAAGACCAATATGGACAGAAGTTATAGTCTTTATTTGGGCATCTAGGACTCACATATTTATTTTTGCTACTGGGACAAATGTATTTATCGTTAGACCCATACGTCCTCTCCCATCTAAGATCCCCACATACATTCCACGGCTTTCTACCACTCGATATCGCTTTACACGCATCAAATAGCAGAACACCCGAAGAATGTACGGATTCTAACACCGTCTTATTAATTAGGGTCCCCTGAGGATCTCCATTCCTGAGAGTCAACCAAATTGTACGAGGCTGATACTCCGGACTGAAGCACTTAGGTTCTCCTACTCCTAAATGGCACACACTATAATCTATATTTAGGTATCTACATCTTGATACCTCTCCTTTACACTCGTATTGTGAATGCCAAATTAGGGTTTGGGAAATATGGTTACCTGTTCTCGTAGTCTTAATGCATACCTCACAGCTAGGAGTGTCGGTACCTCTACCTTCCTGAATATAAAAACACATGTAAATAAACACAATCAAAAGCACATCTTTCGCCGTCATCCTCAGTCTTCGTCCGTGCGATGGAACCTCAGCTTCCAGGATGTGAGGGCTGCAGGGAATGGAGTTCTGCTCGTCTTCACAGGTGTCCCTTCGGGACTTTCCTGGCTTATACACTATGTGATGGTAAGAGGACAGGCTTTATTATGGCCTTCTCACTTACACCTGTAACAATAAAATTTGTAATCCACAATAATTCCTCGTTACTCCGACTGAGTAGTGCGTTTCAACCGGATCTTGCAGGGATTCTCTGGATCTGCTGTAACTTGCCAAGAATCGACTGCTGCTGGTTTAACCCTGGAGTGATGTATCCACGGAGTCACTTCTGCTACTTTTATCGCTGTAGGGGTAGACAAAAGAACAACATAAGGACCTCTCCACTTGGGCCCTAACGGTACATTATTCCACTCTTTAATCCACACTTGGTCTCCTGGATGATAATTATGAACAGGGGGATAAATATTCACAGGTAATCTATCTTGTACCCATTTCTGTACCTCCTCCATAGTCTTACCCAACTCTACAACCTGCTGCCGGGTAATTCCTTCTCCCAACTGACTCAAATCCCCCCTTAAGTTACCAAGTACGGGAGGTGGTCGCCCATACATAATTTCAAAAGGAGAGAGGCCCATCCTTCTGGTAGGGGTACTGCGGATTCGCAATAGAGCTATAGGTAAGAGAACGTTCCACTTAAGTTGGGTTTCCTGACACATTTTAGCCAACTGGTTCTTTATAGTTCTATTCATTCTCTCTACCTTACCAGAACTCTGGGGTCTATATGCAGTATGAAGCCTCCACTTTATACCAAGCATATGAGTCAGTTGTTGTAGGCACTGGTGAACAAAAGCTGGACCATTGTCCGATCCTATAGAACAGGGTAGTCCATATCGGGGTATTATTTCTCGTAGCAGGAATCTCACAACTTCTCCTGCTTTCTCTGTACGAGTAGGACATGCTTCTACCCAGCCTGAATAGGTGCACACAATTACCAGCAGGTAACGATGTCCACCCGATTTAGGCATCACTGTAAAGTCTATTTGTAGATCGGACATGGGGAGTCCCCCCATAAACTGGACTCCTGGTGGCTTTACTGGTCCTTGTCTTGCATTATTCTTAGCACACGTTACACATCTACGTACAATGGCCTGAGTCAAGTTGGACAATCTTGGTATGTAGAAATGTTTTCTAAGAGATTCTTCAGTACTGTCTCTCCCAGAATGTGTCCCGTTGTGATAATTTTGGACAATTTCTACCGCTAGCGATGCTGGTATAACTATTCTTCCATCTTCTAGCTGATACCACTTGTTCTCCAGATACTTTCCCGGTTCAGTCTTTAACCACTCCTCTTCTTGAGCTGTATAAACTGGAGTCCATTGAGACAGTGGGGTTGGTATTAGAGCAGCTATATGCCCCACATACTCCTGTCTTCCTGATTCAGCAGCACGCTTAGCTGCACTATCTGCCATCCGATTTCCCTTGGTTACATCACCATCTCCTCTCAGATGCGCTCGACAATGTATGATACCGACTTCTTTCGGCTCCCACACTGCTTCCAATAGTTGTAGGATTTCAGCTGCGTACTTGATTTCTTTGCCTTCTGAATTCAGTAGTCCTCTTTCTTTATACAAAGCTCCGTGGGCATGAGTGGTTAAAAACGCATACTTAGAGTCCGTATAGATATTCACTCTTAAACCTTCAGCCAATTGTAACGCTCGTGTTAGTGCTATTAATTCTGCCTTTTGTGCTGATGTTCCTTTCGCCAGTGGCCGAGCTTCTATCACCTTGTCTATTGTTGTCACTGCATATCCTGCATAGCGGATCCCTTCTTTTACATAACTACTGCCGTCGGTATAATATTGAACATCGGGGTTCTGGATGGGAAAATCACGAAGATCTGGTCTACTTGAGAATACTTCATCCATTACTTCCAAACAATCATGTTGACTTTCAGTAGGTTGTGGCAAAAGGGTAGCTGGATTTAAGGTGTTTACAGTCTCTAAATGCACTCTTGGGTTTTCACACAACATTGCTTGATACTTGGTCATACGGCTGTTACTAAACCAATGATTTCCTTTGTAATCCAACAACGTCTGTACTGCATGTGGGACTCGTACATAAAGTTCTTGACCCAGAGTGAGTTTATCGGCTTCAGCTACTAGCAGGGCGGCTGCAGCTACGGCTCTTAGACAAGGTGGAAGTCCGCTGGCCACTGCATCCAGTTGCTTAGACATGTAGGCAACAGGTCTTTGCCATGATCCCAAGTACTGTGTCAATACTCCCACAGCCATTCTTCTTTGCTCGTGTACATATAAGTAGAATGGTCGTGTGTGATCAGGTAGACCTAATGCTGGGGCACTCATCAAAGCCTTCTTCACATCTTCAAATGCCGTTTGCTGTTCTTGGGTCCATAAGAAGGGGTCGTGCTCTGTACCTTTGATGGCTGCGTACAGAGGTTTTGCTAGTATCGCATAGCTGGGAATCCATATCCTACAGAAGCCTGCTGCCCCCAAGAATTCTCGCACTTGTCTTCTATTCTTGGGTATTGGTATTTGGCAGACAGCTTCTTTTCTCTCTGGCCCCATAATTCTTTGACCTTCAGAGATATGGAATCCCAGATACTTGACAGTTGGCAAACACAACTGAGCCTTCTTTCTAGACACCTTGTATCCTGCCTTCCAGAGAATGTGTAGTAGATCGTGCGTTGCTTGCTGACATTTTTCTTTTGTAACTGCTGCTATCAACAAGTCATCTACATATTGTAACAAGACACACTCTCCTGGGATGGACTCGAAATCCAATAGATCTTGACTTAGGGCTGAACCAAATAGGGTAGGTGAATTTTTAAACCCTTGGGGCAGTCTTGTCCAAGTCATTTGGCGTTTTGAGCCCGTTACAGCGTTCTCCCATTGGAAAGCGAAAATACATTGACTTTCTGCGGCAATTCGGAGGCAAAAGAAGGCATCTTTGAGATCTAAGACTGTGAAGTAAGTAGCCCCGCCCGGAATTAAAGCAAGCAGGTTATATGGATTGGGTACAACTGGATGTATACTAACAACCGCATCATTGACTGCTCTCAAGTCCTGCACAGGTCGATACTCATCTGTACCGGGCTTTTGAACAGGCAGCAATGGGGTGTTCCAGGGGGAAGTACAGAATTTTAGGATACCATACCGTATGAACTTATCCAGATAGGATTGGATGTTCTTCTTAGCCTTCTGTGGGATGTGGTATTGTCTTAGGCTTACTGGATAAACCCCAAGTTTCAGTTCAATTTTTATAGGTGGAATATTGCGGGCCAGTCCTGGTGGGTTGTTCTCTGCCCAAACTCCTGGTATGTTAAACAATGTCTCATCACTCCTAGGGTTTTGGCTAGTCAACACTGTATAAAGTCGCCACTCTTCTTCCTTTGGTACGGATAAAGTCATAATACCTGAAGGTCCATTAAACTTTAAAGATGTTGTTCCATTTGGTAGGAACGTAATCTGCGCTTGTAATTTTGATAGCATATCACGTCCCAGCAATTGGACTGGACATTCAGGCATATAAAGGAATTGGTGTTTTACTACGTGGCCTCCCAATGTACAGAGTCGACTTTTAAGAACCGGTCTTTCAGCACTTCTTCCAGTTGCTCCTATCACAGTAATAGTCCTTCCAGATGGAGGAGCAACTAGATTAGTCACCACTGAATGTTCAGCACCAGTGTCGATCATGAACGCACTCCTTTTCCCCCCTATTGATACATCGACCATAGGCTCCGCTCGACCAAGGGGGATGGAGCCCGGTCGGTATCAATAGTCCTCCATGACCGTGTCAGCCAATCCTACGAAGTCCCTACCTTCTCTATCGCGGGACCTTTGCGCTGCTGGAATATACCTATCTTCCCTAACACTTCCTCTGTTCCCATTACTCCCTCTATAACCATTACTCCCTCCGGGGCCTCCTCTACCTCTCGCTCTGCCTCTAAAGTTTCCGTAACCTGACCTAGGTCTGTCTCTCTCAGACTGTTCTCTTCGCGGACACTCATTTCTCCAATGCCCTTCTTCCCTACAGTAAGCGCACTGATTTTTACCTAGAGGTTCCTCATTCCATCTACTATCGCCTCTATCTGGGCCCCGTCTATCTACGCCTGCGATCGCTACCGCTAGCATATCAGCCTTTTTACGCATCTTGCGCTCTTCCTCTTTCTTACTTTCTGTATCCCTGTTCATATAGACCTTATTTGCTACCTCCATTAGTTGGGTGATGGACATACCTGCAAACCCTTCTAACTTTTGTAGCTTGCGCTTAATATCTCCGTATGCTTGGCTGACAAAGGCGGAGTTAACCATTCGGGAATTGTCTGCGTCTTCCGGATTAAAGGGGGTGTACAAGCGGTACGCCTCCAATAATCGGTCATAAAAGACACTGGGCGCTTCATCGCTTTTCTGAATCACCTCAACTGTCTTCGACATGTTAATGGCTTTCTTTCCTCCGGCTTTCATGCCAGCAATTATAGCGTCTCTATAGGCTCTAAGTTGAACCATATCAGCACCATTTACGTTCCAATCGGGATCAGTGTTGGGATAGTGTGTTGCGGCCCATGCTGCTGGATTAGCTTGGTTCAAAGCACGGGCTCTATCTTCTAATGCTTTAATGGCTGCTTGATTTATTCTTGTCCTTTCCTCATTGTTAAATAAAGTCATTAGTAACTGCTGGCAATCAGCCCATGTCGGATTATGCGTCTGTACTATTGAGGTGAACAGATCAGTCATGGCTTGTGGTTTCTCAGTATACGAGGAATTATGGATCTTCCAGTTTAAAAGGTCGGTAGTGGTAAATGGGACATATACGAAGACTGGGTCAGCGTGTGCCATTTGTCCTGCGGCATCGATATAAGCTGACCCGGGATTTAGGCGAAGAGGCATCTGATAGTGCTTTAATTGTTGGGCACCAGTCAACTGTCGGGTTTGGATGGGGCTACGTAGGGAAGCGTCAGTCATGGGTTCCGGTCGGGGAGAGATAGGGTATGGGGATGTGGGAGGTTGGTTTTGGGAAAAGGTAGTGAATAGAACACTTCGGGCCGAGCTAGATGAAGCTTGACCGGAAGTCTGAAGTGGCGCCAAATCAGGATATTCGTTTCTAATGGGGGTGGGTTCTGGTTCCGGAAGGGGAGATTTAGTACGAGGGGGGGTGGATCCTGTACTGGAGGAGGAAGCGGAAGTGGATGAGGGTAATGAGGGGAGGGGTGCAGGACTTCCTGCGTTTGCGTCACTTCTTCTTAACGGAAAGTAAGGGGGCGGCAAAGGGATCTCGGACTCAGGGGGCGTGTCCAAAATGGGCCTAACACCAGTCCTAGTGGACGAACAAGTCCTAGCTACCATGAGGCGACACTGCTCCTCGTGGCATGTCTGGAGCCATTTTGGCGAGTCATTTACGGCCTGTCTCCAACAGTCAATATAAGGAAACTGGCCGTAAAGTTCAGGCCTACCTGATACAGCCACGTGTAAGCGCTGTACCAGAGTTGGATCCAAACTGCCACGTGGCGGCCATGCCGCAACCAAAGTAGGCCACTCCCTAGTGCACAAAGTGACCAAACGTACAGGAGACATCTTTACCCCAAAATCACAAACTTTGAATCCCTTTTTAAAATTCTTAACCATACATCCTAAGGGATCCGGAATCGTTGACTGCGACGCACCCATATTTAACAATGGAACGTCGTCGACAACGAATACTATACACGCGTACTATTCAACAGTCACACCCGTTTCCTTTGGCAACAGCACCACGTGGTACGGTTACCAAGTGAAACGTACACAATAACACAATAAACACTCAGGGAATTCCCGTACACACACAGCTGCTACACCAGTCACTATATAATCAATATTATGCCCTTTGGCGTAACTATACAGTCACCCACGCTATAATTCTCTATATACGAATTACCCGTCTATAACACACCCCAGTAACATCGTCTTTTACAAATAGCGGTTACAGTACGGTTAGCATAGGTCAAAGTACAAGTTAAGGTCACAATACAATTATTAGTGGTTATGGTGTTAAAACATGCAATTGACGACAATGATTAGTACTTATTATACAATGTCAGTAAATATACAGGGTTATGGTACCGTGCACTATAATACAGCAACACACTATTAACACTCTCGCTAGACGGCTGAGCTCGCGCTATCTAACAAGATATACACTTTACTAAAACAATCGTTAACACATTTACAATTCCCAACTAAACTATTGGCCAGTACCTTGAATGGACTACCTAAAAACAATCTACATACGTTTTGGTTAGCCACACTGCCCAATCACCACATATATAGCGAGCTAGAGAACCGAATTTACACAGACGCCTCTTAGTCGCACTATACAACGAGCTAGAGGACCGAATTTACACAGACGCCTCTTAGTCGTACTATCAAAAGTCTAGTGGGTTCCAAATTTACACGCCTTCCCACTTAGCCCAGATAGGATGAGAACTAGCGAACCGGATTTACACAGACGCCGCTTAGTCTCCCGGTCCCTCCGACCTAGCGAACAAAATATACACCCTAGAACGCTAGTCTAGACAAGACACCGGTGTCCGGCTAGGGCTATTTTACACCAGAGCGCCCCGCCTGACTAACCAAATCAAACGGTCTGACTAAAGAGCGTTCGATCGAGCGGTGCGCCTTCGCTCCTTCCCTCCGACAGAGGGGGCAGATACAGATTCAAAAACCCCTTTGGGCCTACCGCACAATCGGTATACCCCTAGCGGGTCCTGCCGTCTAAAACAGCAGTTATCTTACCTCCTCGTTCCTGAACCTGAGTTCACACTCATCGACGGGGACACCCCAGCACTTCTCACGTAGAGGCCGATGATCTCCTGGACAACAGACCAGTGGCGCCGAGACGAAGGGAGGTCCACGCAGAAGTTCAGGGGTGCAGCCGTAGAGAACGTGGGCAAAGATAGACCATCTCACGCCTCTGCCTCTCAGCTACCGTTGAACGATGAGCTTCCCGGCCAATGCACCAAATGATACCGGAGAAACTGACGGAAGCCAAGCACAGAGAGATGGACACAGGTTTCTTCAGGAAGGAAGAGATTCTTTATTGGATCACCGATCGGGACTCAGAGGGACTAGCGTCACCAAAATACAGCAAAGTCTGAGCCCCGGACAATAGTGCAGGCTCCTTATATAGGCATATAACTCCTCCCATATTAAGCTCCACCCGCACATTCCCTTGACCAATCAACACAAATAAGAATTAACTTCCTGTTTGACCGCATGGCTTGTCCAGCACAATGGAGGAGGGGGAATACTACATCCTGTATTCTTGCACATGCTCCGTACACTACTGATCGTATCTTGCCACGTGCAACCAACTGATCGATACGTCAGCATATGCACGTACACATGCCACGTGGTAATCTCGGCCTACTAAATTTATTTTTACCGAGATTCCACCACAATACTTTAGTGCATGGGTCGTCAACCTGGTCCCTACCGCCCATTAGTGGGCGTTTCAGGATTCCAGGTGGGCGGTAGGGGTTTTCTAATTTTGAGAGATTGGGCGGGCGGGCGCGAGCTGGCGGTATCCCTGCGACCGTGTACCACCATCACCACTTGCGGCCCCGGCCCGCGCGGTCGCATATGGAGGGGTCCAAAAGTCACCTTCCTGCACCTGTTGTGTGTGTCTTGTGTCTGTCTGTATGTGTGTATGTGTCTTTGTATGTATGTCTTATGTGTCTGTATGTATGCCTGTCTGTTTGAATGTATGTGTCGTGTGTGTGTGTGTGTGTGTGTGTCTGTATGTGTGTGTGTCTGTATGTATGTATGTGTGCCTGTCTGTTATAGTGGGCTATAGTAAGTAATAGTAAGTGGGATACCTAGCTCAGCCTTCCTACTGGGCATTGCTATAAGGAAGGTTACATTTTTTTTAGAGGGGCGGGGCCTGACCGCAGGACTGAGAGGAAGCAAATCTCTGCAGCTCCTGCTGAACAGCGCAAAGAAGCGAGGAAAAAACCCCCACAAAATCGGCACTACTAAGCTAATCAAAGGCCACCAGGTGACAGACGACACCGGGACACATACAGCGATATCAAATGAGTGACAAACGCCCCGGTACGTACTGGCCACACGGATGAGGCATACCAGCATGGTGGGAGCGGGAGGGACGGCCGCCCTCCCTCCGCCCAAACCGGCCAGAAAAGTGCCCCAGTACACCCATTCCCCCCCCCCAAGGACCGGTGGGGGTCATCCCGGTCCGCCCCTATGCAAATCCCCGGCAGAGCGGGAAGAGAGGGACAGAGACAAGTAGGCACGGACCTGACACCTCTGCAACCCGCAAGATGGCTGATGTCCCTCACACTGAAGGCCCAGGAGATGCGGAGCTCGACACGGAACTCAGACTGAATGCAATTTTTGCCGCGTTTTAGAGGTTAGAGGCGCGCATGAGACCCCAGGCTCCTGAAGACACCCCACAAAAAGGGCTTCCAAAGAGCTGACAAGCGGGGAGCAATGACACCCGACCCCAGATACGCGCCTGCGCACAAATGTCGCCTGCAAAGAACGGCCGGGGGGCCCAACATTCGGGGCCTCACAAAAAGCAGCAATAGACCGGGGCTAATACCTGAAACCGCATGGATACTCAGGAAGCACCGATCCAAACAACCAGCCTTAACAGCAAAAAAATCGGCATGAGATCAGCCAAGGCAAACCTAGCCCGGAACGAGTGGTGGGTCGGGAGGGCGGGAGGCCTGACAAGATGACCACACTAAAGAGACCGTCCCAGAGCCGCAGCGAAGCACCCAGCGCAGTGGGGCTCAACAAGGGAAGGATCTGGCAAGGAGACACAGACGAAGACCCGCACACGAACCATCACGCCAGCACCACCCTCCGAGCATCAGGCGTGGGGTGAACAACCCGGACTAGACTCTAAAAACCGTGAGCTCCATATTGCTCAGTATATGGCTTCACGTGTCATACCGCTAAACATACCTCGGACTAGATTCACCATTGCTGTCTGGACTGTCCGTTTAATGCAGAATCTAGTTAATGCAGATCCTGTTTAATGCAGACCTTGTTTAAATGAGCAGACCCCAGCTATAAATAAGTTTTCTTTTCTATGCCATACACGCCTCGCTCTCCTCTCCCTCTCTCATACCAAGCAACAACTATATAGTCATGCTTATTAGGCTTGCATTATATCTATTTTCATACACTCAGCTTGCCTACTAAAACACCTTAATTGCAAAATTGAGGCAACTACATAGCATGCCATAGTATCGTTTTCCGTTGTGTTTCTTCCCCGCCTGCCCTGCTGTGGTGGCGCCACAAGCGTATATGTTTAACTTAACATGCACCCACTACTCATGCTATACTTACCTTCACACTTAAACCAGAAACGCGATGTATAGCCTGTACCCTAAGCATATTATAAAATTTAAGCTGCCTACTAATGATCATAACGTTACTCTATCCTGATCTCTAGAATGTTAAGCGTCTCGCACATACTGACCTTCACTTTTATAAGCCTGTTATCATAACAAACAATGTTCAATTTCTCAACAAAAAAAAAAGTGTGCAGTTATATCACTATGCCTATACCGTTAACCGCATTGGTTAAACTTCTCGCTTTTGCTGTTGTGGCATAGCGAAAATGCTTGTTACCCTCATGCACGTCAAAAATAAAGAATTATAAAAAAAAAAAAGGGAAAAAAAGGTGGGGAGGGGAATTGAGGAGGGAGAGGAGGGGAGCTGACGCACAGATCAGAAATCATATTATGCGCAAACAGAGAAGTCGTCTGAATATCACCGAAAGAGGAGACCTTTGTTTGTTCCTTACGAATATCGAACCAGATATCAAATATTTAGTCTTGCAGCATCAACCTCAAGGATCTCATTAATCACTAGTAAAGGTAATTTCTATTTACTTTATTGTTTTCTCATTAAACTTTATAAAGTTAAAAACATTATAAACATGCATTAAGTAGAAATAAAAAGATAAATGTACGTACATTTATTTTTTTTAAAACACCCTCCTTTCTAAAAAATATTCTGCGCTTGCGCGAAAAGTGGTGGGCGGTAAGGACATTTTTTCAACCAGAAAGATGCATTAGTGGGCGGTAGGTAAGAAAAGGTTGACTACCACTGCTTTAGTGAATAACTAACCCAGGCACAGTTTAAGGGAGAATTACTATACAATGAGATTTATCTCCAGTGAAAACATTTTTTTTTTACCTTACGAACAATCCTTCGAGGAATCTGAGACGCTATTACAGCAGGAAAGCTGCACGTTTTTGACATTTAGTCTATTTCCTCTAGTTCTGTGGCAGAAGTTATTCAATAAAGTAAGACTTCTAGGTGAATTCTAAGTGAATTTCAAATTTATGTTTTTGCAGTTTTTGGGCTACAATTTGAGATTTTCAGCTCAATAAGTTAGTCCTGACTGTGTTCATTTTTTACAGAAGAGTTACACACAGACCTTCCACTAATTGACAGAGACCAGTAAATATATTTAAATTGTAGATTATGCTAGCTTTAGTGTACCTATAATCTTAATTTTATTAATGACAGGAGCCGAGTATTTGCTTAAGTCTCTCTTTACTAGAACTCCACAGCAGCACAGAAAAACAACCAATCAGAAAAAAGTTAGGTACTATAAAACTCCCCTCCCCATGCATCATTTCCTCTTTCAAGCTGCGACAAAACAGAATAAAAGGCAGAGAACATCACGGGGAAGAAACAAAGTCCTAGATACGATGAATATAACGATGTCCACCATCCGAGAGTAACCGTCAAGCTAGATAGTGTTGATGGACTGTAAACTGAAACGAGAGAAAAACAGAATCGAACAGGTTGATTATCCAGTGAAATGTACTCAGAATAAACATGTAAGTACCCAACGTAGCAACCAAAATTAACCTTAAAATGTAGATATCCCAACCCTACCTATGAAAAGAAACACAGACATAAGGAACAAGCGACAGGTAGCAGAGACAACAAACAGAGTTGCATACATACCTGATAATCTAAACTATAACATTAAACAAGGGAGGGACAAGAATGGGTGGGAAATACTCGCCTCCTGTCATTAATAAAATTAAGATTATAGGTACACTAAAGCTAGCATAATCTACAATTTTATATCATGACAGGAGGCTTCGTATTTGCTGTTTCAACGCTCAATTCACCAATCCAACACTGTTTGTGTCGCTGGTATCTATTGCAGGGAATATCAGAGTAATCCTAATTGGACATTCCAAGTTCGATAATTGACAGTAGACGGATAAAAGAAAATGCCAGCCGACGAAACATCTCAATTACGGAAAAAAGTACCATCCGCTGGTAAATCCATTGTATGTGGTTGCGACTTGTTTCCTAGCAGCCGGTCCATGAGCTGGCAAGCTGACCTATCAGCCACCTTCCTGTAGTTTTAATATCAAAGGTCAAGTTCGGACTTGGGGACGCGAGAAGAAACTGTCACCGTCTCAACTCATGATCCGTAAGGCGGTTCCTCCGATCGTGCCAGGGATATTCGACGATGCGGTCTTGCAGGTAGATCTCCAATTTCAAGGAATGCACCCAAGTCCACTACCAAAATCGTATTAGAAACCGAGGAGGAACTTTCGTTCCTTCCTGTCCTACCCGGTGATATGACTCATCCGAGAATAATTTCATAATGCAGGCAAGAGCGTGGCCAAACTAGCCGTATTCTAAGTGATTCCAAGATTCCAAATGGACTGTGTAAACCTCGGACGCAGTAGAGAAAGACTCCAAAGGACGTCCATTCAGGGTTCCGAACTGAACTTGTGTGGAAGGACGGTGGTCGCCTATTCTGGGAATAGTGAATCCTGGAAACCTTCAAAGGAAAGGGAAATGCCAAGCGGAACGCAGATTTCCATCCAGCAATGCCCTCGTCAAAGAGTGAAAGATGTCTGTAGGAGTCGGGGCACACCAGGTACCTCCGTAAAGTCTCGTAGATCTCCTCGACGGTAGTTGAAAAAGGAGGTTAGCGCGAATCCAAAAAAAAAAAAAAAAGACCGCTCCCGTGAGGGATTAATAGAGTATAGATGAAGGGTCCTCCATCTCCGAACCATGTTCACCAGGTATGCGCTCCGAGGAGATGGGGCAGTCACGCCATCTTATCCCAAGATCGTAAAGACCGGGGAAGTCAAGACAACCGTGGATTCCTGATTTACCGTGTGACCATACGTACTGTTCTACCTTCAGACCGGGTAATAGGCCTTCCTTAATCTTGTTACCCAAGCAAGGCAGTGCCTGTTTGCTCCATGAAGGTCTCCGTATCTCCTGACATCTTGACATGGGAGAAACTGTCTGCGCAGTTTGCTCGTAATGGTCTGGATATCCAAAACATAAAGCAAACTCTGTATTATATGGTGCATAATATGCCAAAACCTGCACTCTCAAAATACCGGAGGACCATCCGTTAGCGTACCATCTCCAGGAGTGTGTGTAATACCTCTGTTATACCTCTGAGTATTTCTCGCGTGTTTTACAGCGGTCCGGATCCAGTAGATCCACCACAGGAGATAGAATAGAGGGATCTAGTCTAAACATGTAATTTCTGAACGACCAGGCAGTCCTCTGGAACGAAGTCAGTAGCGTGGATGTCAGCTCTAATTGAATGCAGGAGGGACGCCCCTCTATGTAGTCATCAATGTCTTGCACAGGCACAAGCCTGTGTGATGAACAAATGGCCGGTACTGTAGAGCGTCGGGTGTATAAGAGAGCCGCGCTCTCTACTACTGTGATCGCCTACCGTGAGAGCGTCCGGCTGCTAGCCTGAGCGGGCCGCACCCGTTAGTAACCAACAGCAGAGCCTACATCCGAGACCGGTTCTCTCTATGAGAATGGGTCCACCCAATTTGTCCTCTGTATCCAGCCCAGTATCTGGTTGAGGGCGAGTGAGGGGCTGCGCCCTCTAATAACAAATCAGTATCCGGTTCCGTATGAGAGGGTTCACCCTCTGTTCCTGAAAATAAATATACTCGGATCGAGGGGATGGAGGGCCGCACCCTCCCGTGGTGCAAACTAGAGTCCCTAGAAGTCAGGGAGACCAAACTGTAGGGTGCACCAATATAAGTGTCAGCATAAGGCTGAGGGCAATCTGGGAAAACAAGGAATGGAAAACTATCAACCGACTATCCGGATCCCGTGCACGCGCGCGGGGTCCTGGTAGACCGTTGGTAGTCCGAGGAAAGCTGGAGACGTTCTCCGCAATCCACGAGTGCCCGGGAGGTCGGAGGAGGCCAAGTCAGGCCTCACGACGACCCGAGCAAATAGGAAAAGGAAGTCATGAAAAAACAAAAAAGCAACAATAAACCTAGATAAGAGAAAATACACCCATCCTATCTCGGATAGAATGTAAACGGCAGGCCGGAAGGTAAGAAAAGTAAATCCCACTGGACAGGGCCAGGAGCTAACCTAACGCAGGAAAAAACTACCGACCCTATAAGGACTCTGGGAGGCAGATACAGAGTAGCTGGTAAAGACAAGGAAAAAAACACCGCTTTCTCCTGTAGGAGTCTGAATACCGGTCCCTGCCTGTGCGAAGTTCTCCTTGGAGATGTGCCGTCGCCGGTTTGGAGTAAACCGTGGATGTGTCCGGGGTCTTCATAAGAAACTTTGTCCTTCAGGCATGAGGTTTAGGGCCTTCACCCTTCCCACCGTATTCAGATGGGCGTATACTGGTGTCCTCTTGAACACTATGGCAATGGTTTTTGCCTGGACACCTGCCTATCTCCATGTCACTGGTGCGTCCTGGGTATCCTCAGTGATATTACCTCAGGCCTGCGGCCAAAAGGGGTTCGGTACCCATAGCGTAGGCCCGTCAGTAGGGCCTAGGCCCAGCAGGCCAAACGAATGGACACAGACAGGTTAGCCAAGCAAATAGTCACAGACATAGCCGGCCATTCAAGTAGGCACCGACATAGCAGGCTATTCAATGGGGCACAGACATAGCAGGCCGTTCTCATGGGCACAGGCATAGCAGGCCGTTCTCATGGGCACAGGCATAGCAGGCCGTTCTTATGGACACGGGCATAGCAGGCCGTTCTTATGGACACAGGCATAGCAGGCCATTCTTATGGGCACAGACATAGCAGGCCAATCTTATGGGCACAGACATAGCAGGCCAATGTTATGGGCACAGACATAGCAGGCCAATCTTATGGGCACAGACATAGCAGGCCAATCTTATGGGCACAGACATAGCAGGCCAATCTTATGGGCACAGACATAGCGGGCCGTTCTTATGGGCACAGACACAGCGGGCCGTTCTTATGGGCACAGACATAGCGGGCCGTTCTTATGGGCACAGACAAAGCAGGCCGTTCTTATGGGCACAGACAAAGCAGGTCGTTCTTATGGGCACAGACAAAGCAGGCCAATCAATGGGGCACAGACATAGCAGGCCAATCAATGGGTTGTGTATTACCATAATATTAGTATTAACATGAATTTATATAGCGCCTTCCAATTCCGTAGCGCTTTACAGTGGGTATTGAATGAGTAACGGGGACCTCTGAGTTCGGGTAGAGGTTCCCAAAAATTGTAGATCCTCAGGGCATCTCGTGACCAAGGACCCTTAGACAATCAACCCTTTTAGACAGCGTAATGCTGTGTGAGTAACTTGAACCGGGACTGGCAGTCCCTATGTGCCCAGCAGTCCAATAGTAGTATTCCAGCTGAATTGGATATAAGCGGAAGTATTCCAGTGACCATCATGTCCATAAATGTAAGGTACACTGAGCGCTACTGTCCATGAACTGTGGATAGGTATGCACATGCATACATGGATCTATTTGAATTATCTTAGCATATTATAGATTACCATCCTCATACCACGTGAAGGGTATTGTAATCACGGACACCCCAAGGAGTAGGGTTAAACAATAGCCAACACAATGACTCTCCCCAAGAACCTGATAAAATGTATATTATCAGCGTAGACTCGTCTTCCATATCAGTTTGAGTCAGAGCCAGGTCTGTATCTTATATATACACGCCATGGGCAGAGAATTCATACCAGAGTAGTCCCTTCTGCGACCTCACAGCTGGGCCAGAAAAAATATACACTGAGAAGGACATGAATCCAAGAGCATCCAAGACTGGCAATGTACACACCCTGTACCGAGCCTGTATAACTGCGTTCGTATACACCTGTTACTCGCAGAAATCTGCGATATACCCTGACAGAACGCACGGTAGTCAGCGATACGCACTGTCCGCAAAATTATCAGCGATCTGAGATACACACTGTCAGCAAAACTCACATGTCAGTAGTAAAACTCACAGCAGTCTGTGATACACGCTGTCAGGAAAACTAAAACTCGAAGTACACTGTCAGAACAACTAAATCTGTGATCTACACTGTCAGAAAGCGCACAGCGATCTGTGGTATATACTGTCAGTAAAACCTGCAGTAATCTGTGATACACACTGCAGTAATCTGTGATACACACCAATCTGTGGTATATACTGTCAGCATGATACACACTATCAGTAAGATTCACAGTAATCCAAAGAACCTATCAAGTGAGGCAAAGGATAGGAGCAGAAGAACAATAGATGAATAGAGCAAATAAATACTACTAAAACCTATAATATAAACACATAACCAGCTAGAACCATGGTACTTGGACATGGCCAAAACCAGTTGCCATAAAAGTATAAAAACGTGCTTACCCCTTATCTAAGTGGCGAACTGGCTCTGCATGCTGAGAGCCAGAATCCCAGCGTGGAAAAAAAACCATGCGGTCCACCTACCGTGGGAGGAAGTAGGGGCCGCGAGCAAGTGCTGGTCGGGTGCACGTGGCTCCTGAAGGAGCCAGCCGTTGTGAGGCAGCCATGTGCGCGAGCAGGTCCGGCCGCCGGGTACTCGCGACCGATCGCGAGCAACCCCGCGCGGTGACAGGCTCACACCGGAGCTCGGGGAGTCAGAGGAGACAGCCAAACGGCTAGTCTCCTGACACCCTGAGCTAAAGCGCCCGCTGCCCGCGGAGGGCGTAGGAAAGAGGGGGGGGGGAGGGGGGGGAACAAAAAAGGGGGGAGCGACCCTGGCAGCATCCCCAGAAACCCCCAGAAAAACCCCCACCGAAGGAAATCAGCCCCAAAGAAAACAGGGCCAACTAAACCAAAACAATAAGTTATAAAGCATATTAAATAGAAACGAAACACAACATGATAACTAAGTAAAATGCATAAGCCATAAAACTGATAACTACATATAATAAAAATAATATATAAAATAAATATATAGCCTATAAACTAAATAAGAGCAAACAATATATGTGTACATAATATGACAACAAAAGAAGGTATATAATATATAAAATAAACAAATAAAGTAACTATAAGCAGAAATATAAATCCTAATAAATCACAATAAATCCCAAAGCCACCCACTATAAGCAGGAGGCAGAGGTACTCTGACCTGTACTGATGCGGAGCAGCAAAGAAAGAGGAAATGATGCATGGGGAGGGGAGTTTTATAGTACCTAACTTTTTTCTGTGCTGCTGTGGAGTTCTAGTAAAGAGAGACTTAAGCAAATACGAAGCCTCCTGTCATGATATAAAATTAAATCATACATACCAATGTCCCACTTCGTTTTTACCTGAACACTAAATCTGACAAAACTATTTTCAATGAAATCCTTTTTTTTTAAATCAAATCTATACATAGGAATATGATATATTTTGGTCATTTTATGCCAGAAGTACAATATAGGCGATATCTATTTTTTTTTTATTTTAAATTCTTTATTTTCTTTGTGCAAGAAAAAGACATAACAGGCTTACAGTGCCTCAATAGTAAGAAAAACAGTTGTTCACATGGTTTAACAATAGTTAGGCATTGGAGGGTGTTGCACAGGCGATATCTATTAAACAGTGAATTGTAGAGAATTGAATTCTCAGCCCGGCCATCTTTGGTTCTAATTTAGCAAAATGAATTTAATAAGGCAAAATTGGGGACAGACAGGCAAATCGATCTCTCAGAGCCGGTGTACATTTATAAAACTGTTACTGGGTGAAAATAAACAGCAACAGTTCTGTCTGCTCATATCTATCAAAATTAATCACCTGCAGCACGAAATATACTGGCGGCAGGTAATTCATTCATGTCATAGGAAAAGATCAAAAATATGAAATATACTTTATAGCAGAAGAATTTACAATGTCAAAAATGTAAATGTGCTATTTTTGCTTAAAAAAAACATAATAGTAAAAAGTTTTTAAAAATAATATAAAATGTAAAAAAAACAAGTGAAAAAAAACCACTCGTAGATTTCTGAGTTTAGGTATCAGTGAGAGTAGCAATAAATTTAAACTCCAGTGGCCCTAGGTCAGTTCTTCTATACTTCTTTATGTGCGCACACTTTCTGAAATATTATTATGTATTTTATAAGGTATTTTATTTTTCTGAATATTGAAAATACACAATGAGAAAACAAATTAGAGTTTGAAATATTTCACATAAAAATAGTATTGGTGCAGTGACAAAATATATTTGTAGCAGAGGATCATGGGAATACATTCATTTGCATTTGCCATTTATCCAAGCACTGCCCACTAGGAGCACACCCAAACACAGACACTTCGAAGTCCATTCCAGCAATAAGGCACTGAGAAGCTGACATTCAGGGGACAATAAAAGGCTAAGCTCCTGTCAGTAACAGTTTGTAACAGGCGCATCTAGTAAATTTTGTGTATTACACCCACAATGCGTTTAAAGTACACCGATATCAATGGATCCTAACCGTACTTAAATTGGGAGATCAACATGCGTTACTTACACTACAACACAGTCCTTAATGTCTGCAGTCAATCCATTAACAGTAAACAAGAATATCTCCGTATTCACTGACTATATGATTTATCACTTTGATGAAGTATAGATCGGACTGTTTTAGGAGATATTAAATACTTATCTCTTCTTTTCCATCGAAAGCCACTATCACACGAGTGTAACTTATGTAACATCTAACCCTCCCCCTCTAGTGGTTCAACACCCACCTACTCTCTTGGACTGGTTAAGGATGCGTTCCCAACAAACCTCTCTCATCACGCAGACAGGGTAGCAACATTGCCAGCGGATCTGCTTAAGAACAGAGTGATATCCTCTACGATAATGTGAGGCTATATTAAAAATAATCAAAGCAACTACAGCACATGCACTGTAGTTGCTGTGAGAGAGTAGGACAGCCACCTGTAGGCAGAGATTCTGCGCTGCGGAATTGACAAGTGAGGGGAGGGACCATATCCTTTTTATTCATTTATTGAAAAACATGTTCCCTTTCTAACAATTCTGTTATCACAAGGTATAGAATCATAGTTCTTTCTCTCAATTTAAATAAAACAGGTGTGCTGCCCCACGACAGGTGCTCTTTAAAGGGACACTATAGGGACACTATAGTCACCAGAATAACTACAGCTTAATGTACATTATTGGCGCCAACGTATTCTGTATGATGGGCACTATTTCTCATTTTTGTTTTTTGTTTAATTTTCCAAATGATGTGGAAATTCAGGGAATTATTTATAAATAACAGCTGTCCTTAACATTTCTATAAATGGTGCAATCAGCAGCGACATTCCCCCCGCCCGCCTTCCCGATACGTAGGTTTTGGCAGCAGATAGAGGTCAATATAACTGTCAGCTTGGGAAATCGGTGTCTTACTAAACCAAGCATTCTGAACAGATTGTGTCGGATACACGTGTTCTTGTAATGTACTTTTAGTTAAATATAGGTAGTTCAAATACTGTACAACCTTTACAATAACAGTGATCTTTTAATTACACACATTTTCATACAATCATACAGGGCTATTCACTAACGTGAGAATTCAAGGTGAATTTTAACCCCTTAAGGGCACAACTTCTGAAATAAAAGGGAATCATGATGGAATATTTCCGTCATGTGTACTTAAGGGGTTAAACGTAAGGTTTAAAAAATAGTGAACTGGAAAAAATCTTACTATTCGGCTAATCGGACCTTGAATTTGAAATTCACTTTGAATTCTCACTTAAGTAAATAACCCTATTAGTGTTTACTTAGCACCCCAAAAGTCAGCCTGATACTCCTATTTCAGACATTTAGTAGGGATTGTGTGACGTTACCACGAGGGTCAGAGGTGAACATGCCGGCACAGAGTGTGTGCTACATGACGGTACATATTAATATTACAGTGTGTGTGCTACATGACGGTACATATTAATATTACAGTGTGTGTGCTACATGACGGTACATAATACCACTCTGTAGAGGATTACATTGTGTGTGCTATATTGCTACAAAATATATAGTTTAATTTTTTTATTTTATTTTTTATTTCGATCTTTAGCTTTATCACTTTGATGCAGAAACAAAACGTAAAACTGCAGCTACAGTATAAGTAAGCACAGTGGGCTGGCAAACAATCATTTGGGGCATTTACAATACAAAACAGAAATTCTGAATTCAGAAATAACTATTTATCATGTACGTAAATAATTATCTTTATCGAAATGACTTTGTTTTTATATATTTTAATTAATAAACATTCTGACATCTTGTCATCTTTGTGCAACTTCATTTACTTCACTACTATCCCCTGATTTTACATCCCTATAGGTTTGTGAGTTTGGTTTGTAATCTGTAACTGAAGGTAGAGAGAACCCACTGGTAACAATTGAATACAAATAGTATTGGTGCAGTGACAAAATATATTTGTACCAGAGGATCATGGGAAGACATTGATTTGCATTTGCCATTTATCCAAGCACTGCCCACTAGGAGCACACCCAAACACAGACACTTCGAAGTCCATTCCAGCAATAAGGCACGGAGAAGCTGACATTCAGGGGACAATAAAAGGCTAAGCTCCCGTCAGTAACAGTGTAGCAGTGTCAGTAGTTGTAAGTTACGAACAAAGCAACATATATACAAAACAGTTTCAGTGAAAATACAAATATAAAGTTTAAAGCTAGTGATAAAAGTTCGACCAGTGTAACATCTCATTAAAAGGAACCTTTCACAATACCCTCCTAAGAATGTTTTTCAATTAATATTGTACTTATTCCAAGACCAACGTTTGAATGAATATTGGAGATATTATACTACTTACTAAATAGAATACTGTAATATGTAATAAACAAACGCAGACATTGGGTCTGGAGATAGTAAGACAATTGGTAGCTGAGATCTTATAATATACTTCAGTAAGTTGCTGTTAAATTATTGCAGTCCTGTCTCCTCATCCTTCTGCCTTGTCACCTGGTCCGTGAGATACAAATCTTTATTATCTGCTCAACTGCAAACTGATTATAATATATTATTGTAATATAAAAATAATCTTACAACATTTTATTTTGCTTTAATGTTATGTGATATAAGAGACCACAATAGTTTTTTTTAATGTATCTCCCGTTAAAATTGAGTATTTTTTTTTTTTTTAGAGGAATGCTATGAGTGAGGTATGTTGTTCTGCTAAGGGTCTTAATGGTCACTTTGTATCATTATCCCTGTAACTGTAGCTGTGATTGACAGTATACCAGCATGTTATAGGTAAATGTAATGTCTCACACTCGGAATTATTTAAGCATAGATTACTGGTCTTCATTTCAGAAACGGAGTATAATAGTGCCTTCCAGAGATAATTATAATGTAACAATACATTATGTACCACTTCCATTCAGAGGACATGAATCATGCTCGCTGTTGCCATTGGGTTGTGGGTGATTCTGCTACAGAAATGGATTGGAGGAGTAAATCGTGTAACGGAGCCCTGTAATTGATACCTGACCCATGACCCCAGTTCCGTTCCAAACCAGAAAGGTCTGATGTAGGCTTATCCTTTATTTTTTAAAACCTCAGAGAATCTTGGTGTATTGCCTGTACTGCACTAAGATTCTGGAGATAGCAGGTTATTGTAATGTTGGCTTGTTCTGTACTCTTATGATCTGCTCGATTTAAATGATCATTAGGCCACTGGCTGAAGAACTTCTTCTCATGAAAGGTCCACACTTTCATATTCACAATGATCAGAGTCTTCCAGCTCTATTTCAGGCACCAAGCTATAATAGTCCGTAGCCTGGCTCAAGTAAAGTTTCTCTCGGTCTGTTGAATCCTTCATTACATCTGTCACACTCACTGTTTCCACTTCTGGATCTTCTCCTGCCTTAGAAACTTCATCCTCTTCCTCCTCAACCGCCAGCATCAAACCAGGGCTCTCCTGATTGACCTGACCATCTTTCTCTACTAGGTGGTCTGCAGAGGTCCCAAGTTTGATTTCCACCTCTTCATAGAGATCCCGGCTGCTGCCCAATAGAGCTGCAGAAGGCTTCAACAAGATTGGATCATTCACCTGGTTTATTTCTACTGCCTTTCTGTCTTTTTGAAAATGTTGTCTTGGTTCATAGTGATGGTAATCACCCATATTTCCAGCACCATTGCGGTCCACAGTCACTAGGCTGCTCTCTTGCCTTGTGTTGGCATAACCACCCTTTTGCCGACGGCAGCATAAATACCAACACATAATCCCTAACACTACCAGAATGGGAATGCAGATAAGGACCACAGTTAAACTATGGGACCTGCAGAGGTTGCTCCTCTTCAGATCTCTGAGCTTCGATCCATTATCATCTCTCGGCAAAGTACAAACCACTTCTTCCAGTAACTTCCTGCTGTCATTATTATGGAAGTGTGGCTCCAACTGGTCGTACAAGGCACAGGTACACTCTAGGCTGTTGTTGACAAAGCCAAGTGCAGAGAGGGAAGGTTTGAGTATACTTGGTGGTAGTGAAGTCAGTTTGTTATAACTAAGGTCTATCTCCTCTATCTGGTTGGAGACAAGCATGAAGTTTTTGGGGAGGTAATGCAGTTTGTTAAAGTTAAGGTGAAGCACCTTTAGGTTGGGTGCATTGCTAAGGAAACCATCAGGAAGTTCTCTCAAATGATTGTGATCCATATATAGATACTCAACATGTGTCGGAATTCTCCCTCCTTCCACGTCGGTGATCTCGAAAATCCCAGAGCTAGAGAGATGGAGCACCCGAAGGCTGGCGAGTCCAGTGAAGATGTTCCAATCCATGGTGTCGACAGAGAGATCGAGCTTCACACAGCAGTGGTCTGACCGCAGAGAGGACCAGTCGGCCGTATTGTCTAAGACAGTGCAGTTGTTACATGGATTGTCCTGGGTCCACTCAGTCCTTGCACAAACAATTAGCAACCACAGAAACAATGTCTCTGGTAGAAGAAGGAGATCTGAAGAAAAAAAGAAAAGTATATTTAAAATTACAGAAAACTATCAATTCAAAGGATAAATGTATCAGTAATAGATTTATAATCTATGCGATAATCGACACACACCAGTGATCCTTAACATAGATTCTTATTGTAGATGTATATTCATACTAATTAGACATATGAGTAAGTGAGAGTGTCACGGTTACAAATTACGACAACAGGAAACAGACAAACCAGATGTTCCATCCTCACATTAACCTTCAGGAAACAAGATTCTGTAGATCATGTGACCTTCCTGCTTAATAAGATACATGCGCGTAGTACTCAATATGCTTTCCCTCCGGATTTGTATTTTCGGTGAAGCAGTTTATGTGAGAATTTATTGATGGGAGTTTTTGGTCATTCCCTCCTCATTTCATCACAACTTTAGCCGAGCCTTGCTTGATGTCAGAGAAACAGGACTGACCAAAAGCCAGTGACATGCTGACAAGTCCAGTGAGAGTGAAAGCTCTCTCCAAAGATGACATTGTCACATTAAATCCTACAAATGGCAACTGAAAAACAATGTGTTATAATATAAGGGGCATTGAGAAACCATCCTGTAAAAATGTAACTTTATCATCTAAAAGCTGACAACGTCATATTCTCTTATTTGTATAATTACAGAGAATTCTGGTAATTCTAAGCTATGGAAACACAATATTACAAGCTGAAAATAATTACAATATGGGTTTTTCCCTCTATCACGTGTGGTTATCATTTAGTCTTATGGCAATTTTAATCCTGCCAGGGCCCAAATTTAAACAAATGACAAGACATCCTAAAATAAATAAATATTACACTAAACGACCACTCAGGATCCACAAAATGTATTTTAAAGGGACATGCCACTGCCCAAATCAATAAAAATAAATACATTAAATAAATCACTGTTTTGGTAGATATACCCCCAATTAAACCATACATGCATTCTTATTGGGGGTATATCTAAAACCAGCTTACAAAAGCTGCAGATCCCTTCCCAGACTTTCTGTGGCTGTCCAATCACAGACTTTCCAATACATAGTCCCAGGTGCATAGTCACTCGCACACAGTCAAACACACAGTTACAGGCAGCCACATACAGTCACAGGCAGACAGTCAGAGGCTGTGACACATATACACAGTTACAGGCAGATAGTGTCTCACACACACACACACACACACACAGAGCTACATACAGTCATGCACTCACACAGACACAGTTACAGACAGTCACACACACACACACAGTTACAGGCAGACAGTCACATACACAGTCACAGGCAAACAGTCACACACGTACAGTTACAGGCAGACAGTCAGAGGCTGTGACACATATACCCAGTTACAGGCAGATAGTCTCTCTCTCACACACACACAAAGAGCTACATACAGTCACGCACTCACACACACAGTTACAGGCAGACACACACAGTTACAGACAATCACACACACACAGTGACAGGCAGGCAGTCACATACACACTCACAGGCAAACTGTCACACACGTACAGTTGCAGGCAGTCACACACACTCACAGTTACAGGCAGTCACACACACACACAGTTACAGGAAGTCACACACACACACACACACACACACACAGTTACAGGTAGTCACACACAAACAGTTGCAGGCAGACAGACACACAGTCCCACACACAGTTACAAGCAGGCAGTCAGACACACACACACACACACACTGTTCCAGACAGGCAGGCACACACACACACAGTTACAGGCAGTCTCAGACACACAGTTACTGGCAGACAGTCACACACACACAGTTACAGGCAGACAAACACAGTTACAAGCAGACAGACACATACAGTTACAGATAGACAGACACAGTTAGAGGCAAATGGTCACACACACACACACACACAGTTACGGGCAGACAGACAGACACACACACACATACAGGCAGACAGACACAGTTACAGGCAATCACACACATGCACACACACGCACACACAGTTACAGGCAGACAAACACACACACACACACAGTTACAGGCAGACATACACAGTTACAGGCAAACAGTCACACACACACACACCGTTACAGGCAAACAGTCACACACACACAGTTACAGGCAAACAGTCACACACACACACACACAAATTACAGACAGACAGTCACACACACACAGTTACAGGGAAACAGTCACACACACACAGGTCCCTTTTTCCATTGTGCTGTGGAGGGGGGGGATGTGGAGGCTTGCAGTCCCTGTGTAGCAATTGCTGAAGCAGGAACTCCTTCCTGCTTCCGGTGTGCAGCATAATCGGGCAGTGTAGAGGCAATTAGCTCCACCTCCGCAGCCTATTTAGCCCCACCCTCGCCTCCAATCCAGTCCCCATGTTCAAACATAATTGTCTGGGCGTAATGGCATATTCTTGTGATCAATTAAAGGTATTTTGTTACTATGTATTAGTCCAGGGATAGGCAACCTTCAGCACTCCAGATGTTTTGGACTATAGCTCCCATGATGCTTTGCCAGCATTATAGCTGTAACAGCATTGTGGGAGATGTAGTCCACAACATCTGGAGTGTCGAACATTGCCTAGCCCCGTATTAGTCTGTTTGTCCTAAGTGTTACTGTGCATCCTTGTATACAAAATGATGCCCCAACATGCAGGAATCGTGTAATATAAACTGCAGGATCATTTACAATCCAAGTAAAAACCCACATTACCAGCCTCATATCTATACCCTGCTCAAAGCCTGGCTGAGCTGAGACTCCTATAACCCTGAGCCGGCCGCTAATGACTAGTACAGTCCGTACGCACATGGACATAAAAATGGTTTCACTATGGCTTCACAGGATTACAGAAAGCCACAAAAATGCTAATTTTTCCACAAATAGTAATATTCATTGATTTCCAGCAGAAAACTAACTACTAGGCTCATTTACTAAAGAGTTAGCTATAGCAAGCTGGTGGATGGACGTTTACCCCTGATTTGAATACTGCAGCTGACAAACGCTAGATGTAGTTGTTGACTTAGAACTTACAGTTCAGTGAATAAACCACTAGATTTTCCATCGACACGTAGGTCTTGTTACAATGTAACACATGATTTATTGTTAATCTCTCGATCACCTAACAGTTGGCATATAATGGTGTTCACATCAATCAGAAATGCAATAAAAACCATCTACAGAATGGAGACAAAAAACTCCCCACACGGATTGGCTGATGGCGGAGCCTCCCTTTAGGGTTAAAAAAATAGACCTGCATAGACTGAGGGAATGCTGCTCTTAGGAGAAGCAGACTGATCTTTATGGTCCTGAGGATGGCCGAGCTGAATCAGACGAAATGCGTAGGGCTCCAAACCTGGCAGAGTTTTCTATTCTGATTTTTAATTTTATTGATGTTTTTTTATTTGTTTATATATTCTGTAAGTAAGATGATTTGCCCTGGTCACAGAAGGACTCATTGATTTGATGTCTTGTTGATTTGCCTCAAGTTTTTTTTGTGTTTTGTAATTAGTGCATTTGGTAATTAAATGTATGATTTTATCAAGGATCTCTGCACCATGTCTTGCACTCTTTTCTTAGCATGATCGACTATTCCTCTGAAGCCATGGCGTACACACAATCCATGGGGCCCTGGTGCGAAAGTGATCCATGGGCCCCCCTCCCCAGCGCTGACCGGGCCCCATGACAATCCATATCCATCGGGTGGCCCTGACAGCATGGGCCACCCGATGGACTCCTTAACATGCGGCCCCGGTGGTTTGCCGCGCGGGACGGTGCCGGAAAACATGGCAGCTGGTACCCGATTGCGGAGGTCCGCAGGGCGGCCAGACCCCCTGGAGTGACGGGCTCGGTCGCAGCTGCGACCCCTGCAACCGTGGTATATAAGCCACTGCTCTGAAGATATCAGTTCCTGCTGCGGATTTTACTGATGATGGTGGTTTGTGAGTGCATTTCACTATATATTTTTAGTTTGTATAATAATATTAATATGAGCTTTTTCCTTTTTTTATCTTCATCCTTTCTGTAGATTGTTTTTATTGTATGTCTTGTTGAGGACATGGAGGAGTCCTAATTGTTCTACAGATTGCGAATGTATGGGGGTAATATTTGTATCTACTTAACCCCTCACTGTGTTGCTTCTCACGTATTACTGTTGTCTCTGTGTTTATATATTATTTTTTATGCTTGTGCACGCCATTACCAGTACCCAGGCTATTTGTTCAGAGTCCCACTCAAGACGTTCCCCCGTAACCCCCATTTGCAGCATGATTTAGCAACGCATTTCTGTCTAATCCTTTAGCACGTCTCTGTGTGTCCGATACAATGCTGTATTTGATGATCCCTCTGTATGGCTGTCATGGGGTGACCAGGATCACAGGGAGAGAGGACAACTGCCAGAAGATAAGTAAAAAAATGAAACTTGCAGGTAATTTTAAAACAGACCCAGGAGGTTTGAAACATGGCCACTGATTTTTCTGAAAATCCTGCAGTAGGGGCGTCCTAAGGTAGATTCGCAGATGTTGTAGAGATACCACCTCCTGTACCTGGCACAGCACAATGGAGGTTGGTGTTCCACTACAGCGGGGGGTTCCCATTAACCGCCTCGTCCTATACCACGTATAGGGCAATCAATCTACAGAAATACTGTACCACGACAATGAATGGCCTTTGATCCCCTGAAACATTTCAGAGACATCTCAATAAACATTACTAACGAGGGAAATGTAACAGGCAGAGATACTCTCTTGAAATGTGAACTTTTCGGCTGTATCCCAACCTACTCTCAGCCTGTTACATGTGTACCCTTCACTATCCACGCAGACAGGAGCCATCTACTCACCAGACATGACTGGAAGGAACACGGATCCAGAATCTCGGATCCAGAAAAGGTCCTTCTCACTAGTATCCAATAGTCTGGGATTCACACCTCCACAAGATCCTGGTGGATTTCATTCTGATATTCAGCACTGTGCGAAAAAAACAAATAAAATGCAAAGTTACACATAACTTCCCGTTATACGTTAGCTGTGCATCCATTTAAACAAACTTTAATTTTAGCAGAAACATTTTAAATAGTCAGTTTCCAAGGCGAGAACTGGGCAGGTGTAAATATGTATCTGGCACCGCGGCTTCTGAAGTGAGGGAAATGTGTTTCCGAAGCACTGATAAAATATTATTCCCCTGAACGGGTGGAGAGCTGTGCAGCTCTGGAAAATGTTATTAATTAACCAACCTCGTGAGAAGACCAGGAAATGGTCAAAACTGAACCTTATTACACTGTCAGTATATTCAACAATACGTTACAAAGTGGCGGGAAGTCAATCCTTGGATTCGCCCTAAAGGGTGTCCTATATACAGTGAAAGGACCCTAAAACAGAGTTTGGGGGTACGTGTGCTGCAATCGAAGGATAAAATCACTAGATCAGATTTCACACCATTTATTGACAAAAGTCTTAGTTGGAATCAATATAAAGTCAACTGCTGTAACCCCTTCACTGCTAAGTTCTTTACATTAAAAAAAAAACAATCAAATCACATTTATTTGTTTATTATTACATACATTTTCTGCAGTGCTGCACAGCGGGTTAGAGATGATGAGGGACCTGCTCAAAGGAGCTTACAATCTAAATCGATACATGGTACTTTGTATATCAATGGATTTTTAAGGATACCTAATAACTAAATTATGCGCATTTACACAATTTACATTTTTCATCAATGCGTTTGTCCTTTACAACAATACTGGGGGGAAGAAAAGGCGGTCACTGGAAGTCCCTTCTTTAGGAGCTTCACCCCACAAGTGGTTTTCTTCCCCCCCATAGATCTGATATTTTAACTAATACAGGATTCGACAGGAGCAAATCCCTCTATAAATGTAAATATGAGCTATAGAAATCTACTTTCATTTCAATGGTCGTATCCCACCTCTTCCTGGAAGACTTTTAACCATTTCAATTAAGTAAGAACGTCTGTATCAGCTCACAGAAGGTGAGAGTGTAGAGTGTTTTAAAAGAATGTGTGAGTTTTAATGTATTTAAAGTGGCATCTCCGTCTATGAGACAGTTAAACCGTGGGTGACGAAGCTATTTGCTATCTGTTCCTTATCAGCAGATAGAGTGGAGGGTGGGGCTGGATCGGTATGTAAGAGAATGGGAGCTCCCTACACGGTTAAGGCTAATTCTATGAAACAAAGTATGTGTATCGATCCAGAAAGATTTTCAGACATGTGTGCCATTTAGTCTAATCATTACTCAAAGGAACACTGGGTTCAGGAAAACAAACATGTATGCAGGCACTACATGGTTTACTATCTATTTAGGTCCCTGGCCCCCCTTATATCGCATGGAAAAGGTGATTTTACTCACCTTTTCTACCCCGACGCAGCGATCTTGCTGTGGCTGGCACCGCCTCAACGGCTGAGATCATCAGTGTTGATGATCTCAGCCACTCCAATGCTTTCCCATAAGAAAGATGCACTGATTCAGTACAGCACTGAGATGGAAAGCACCTCTACTGACCATTTACTGACTACCAGTAGAGGGGTTACTATGCAGAAATGAAAACACTGCCATTTCTCTGAAAAGGCAGTGTTTACATTGTAAAGCCTGCAGAGACAGGCTATAGACACCATAACAACTACATTAAGCTGTGGTGGTTCTGGTAACCATAGTGTCCCTTTAATCATAATGTGGGGGTTCTGTGCATACATTCTCTGAGAGGCCGTCATTTATTCTAACCTACTGATACAGGGGTTTGTTACATCCATACTATAACCCTTCTCTGAATATCTCTCTGGGGTGGCAGAGATAGAGTTAGCGGGGAGAATAAAAGATCAGGACTCCATGATGCTACAGATTAGTCTTTTGCATTCTGTCATACAAAGTTTGGGTGATCGGGAATTCCTCCAAATTTTTCCAGGCGAATAGATTTGGTCAACCACATTTTTCAAGTCTAGTACAGATTGTGTACAGTGAAAAAATTTTGTTCAGTCAAATCAGTTTGTCAAAAAAAAAATTCCTTTCTGTCAAATTGAAAAACAAACAACCCCCCCCCCAAAAAAAAACCTTTTTTCCCGTGGTTTGAAATTTGTTCACAGGGCATTTTGATTCAGGTAAAGTTGGTCCATGCAATTGTTTCAGGAAAACAAAAGGGTGTGGAAATGGGTCAATCAGTGCACTGCAAATTCTGAGTATAATATCATTTTCCCACCATTATATAATGTACAAATATAGATTTTTTTGTACTGCTCCCCCTTTTGGTCGCTCTACTTGATAGTTGAATATAAACAGCATTTAGTGGCGTTCCCCTAACCATCAATCATCTAGGTTTCCCAATGATCATCTTTTTTCTAGAAGATTTAAAGCTATTTAGAGAGATCTGTGCTACTGGTGACAGATTATCCATACCCCTGCTTCTCCATCATGTACAGATATAAATGGAAATAACATGGACCCCCAAAAACTCTTTATAGCTACACCCCCAGTAACTCATCATAAGAACGCTGGGCACATTTCTTTAACATGTGCACCAAATGTTAGAATTGGAACATTTAATAAATTCAGAATCATGAAAAGATACTTGTTTTATTAGTTAAAGATTATTTCAGCTTGATTAAACATATTTTTACAACGAACAAGTAGACTAGTTAAAAAGAGAAATAAAAACACAACATTATCATCATAAGGTTAAGCAGTTCCGGTGGCCATTTGTCATTATCTTTACATTCCGCCAGAGGAGCTCACCCAAAAAAGGACAGGCACCTAAAGGGAGGACAATCTGGCCCTCTGTTACGGGGCGCCTGGAACAACCTTGCGTCCATCTATGTCTGACTCTAACACATATAATAACCCTGAAATGACTGATCAGGTACCACGGATACCCACACCATTGATACCTCCCAACCAGCCCAATTTCAGTGGAGCAGTCCCAATTTTTTTTTTTTTTTGTAAATCTTTCTTTTATTGAGACATTGAGTTATGCGGTACAGAATGTGAACAAAAATAAAGGAGTTAGTGCATAAGACAAGACGTTAACCATATGGTTGGTCAGTATACTCATATCTGTCTCATTTTTTTTTTGTAAAGTAATCATGCAAGTCTAATTAGTACCAACAAGCTATGCCATATAGTGCAGTGTAACAAGCAATAGACAAGTCAACGTAAGTAACATCAAGCTTCTTAGTATGATAAACATTGTATGGAGCGGGTGTTGGTAAATTATGAGGGGAAAACAGACAAGGTACATCTCTGCACATTTATATATAAGTAAATTGCCAGATAACATGCTAGATCAACTTAATAAAAAACAAAAACCGCTAGAAACGCAGTACACTTAAATGATACAGCGTCACTTAATAGGCAGCAGTGTAACAGCGCTGTATTGAGCAGAGTGAGTGGGTTATCTATTGTAATATGCCCTGATTCATAATGTAGAGTAGCTGGTAATCATTAAATTAGCTCTGGTTAGGTCACTGATGAGTAAATGCAATCTGCTAAAATTCGATTTAACATAAAATTAACTTCGACATGTGTATATTGATGTTGCCTTTTTTGGTGCCGGCAAGCTGGGTACGGCTGTAAGTCCTGAGGGGGACATGGGTACCTCACTCGAGGGCACATGGCACTGTCAGCCAATGCCTCGGCTCGGCAGAGCCATTCCGTCCCTGGAGGATCCTGATTTCTTCTCGCTGCGTCTTTGCAGCCGATCAAGCTGTGGATTTCTTCTGGCTGCTTGTTTGTCCCGCTGTGTATGTGAGTTGTGTGCTCGGGTCCCGTCTGTGGTCCGGTAGCAACTCTCTTGCGGATTGCGTACCCGCTCCGGGTTCCGTGTACGGCCTGCTGCATTTGTGGCAGCATCGGTTGCAGAGGCAGCTATTCGGCGGGGACAAGGTAAGTCCTCCCTCCAGCCCCAGGCTGGGGTGAAGGCCGACATCCGTAAGCCACTGACCCGAACTCTTCTGTGGGCCGTGTCTTTCCCGCAGTAGGAGTGACTGGGGAATCTGATGATCTGCCGCCGTCTGTGGTGGCCGTCTCTCCGTCCATGCGGGCGATGCCTCCGGGTCACTCCCTTAGTGGCTCCCGGCCCGGGTGGGCTAGTATCATGAAGTGCAGGCTTGCCAATGCGTTTAAGGCCCGAGTGGGTCCTCTGCCCTCTCCTTTTTCCGCCGCCTTGCTTTCGGTTTCGGGGCTGTAGCTGGCCAGACCCCAGGACGTTCTCCAGGTTGGCCCATAGCTGGTTAAAGTGCTCATGCAGCCGCTGTAGCATGCGGTCCACAGAGTACAGGGCTGGGGTACTCCACTCCTGTGTCGTATCTTCAGGCCTTGCTTCCGTCGCCATTTTGAGTTGCTCGGGTGGGCCCTGGGTTAGGTCAGGGTGCTTGTGTCGTGTCACTTGATTTGGGTAATCGAGTTGTTGGGTAAAGACCGGGATAACCCCCGCCGGTCCAGTGGGGGGGGAGGGAGGCAGGGAGGGGGATTGCATGTTCGAATTACCAGTGCACAGAGAGATCGGCCGCCTCTCTCTCGGACCGGTGTAGTAGGCCGCAACGGTGTCTCTCCGGGCTCCCGCGTCTAATCTGCTCGTTAGAGTCTTGGAGCGTGTCGCTGTGTTCCCCCTGGGCGTTATGCTGCCCATCGGTGGCATTGTTGGCAGAGTTGCCGAAGATAAAGTCGCTTTTTCTCGTTTTCCACGAGGAGCTCGGGACACACACGTCTGTTCCCCTTGCCCGTCAGGCTCCGCCCCCAGCAGTCCCAATTTTCAGGTTCTGTCCTGCTGTCTAGAATTTGTTCCCTAGCGATCTGCTTTCCAGGACACAAGGGCCTCTCAGTAGGCCGCCCTGCTTGATTGGCGAGCAGACTGGCGTGCATTCAAGTCAGGCTGACCACCAGTAATTCGGGCAATAGCTTCACTGGTCCATCCAACCAGCGTCCCCCATAGATTAGATACTAAGAATATCATGAATAAGATAGAAACCAATGATTAGATAATACCGATATCATCATTGAGATAACACATAAATGGAAACCAATGATTAGGAAACATGACAAAATCCCAATTAATGCTGTATTAACCTTTCATGCCAGGTAACTGAATAAAACATTTTTTTTTTTTTTTAAACAGTCAGGCACGCTTCTCTAAGCCATAACAAGTTACATTTTCAATGGGAGCCATTAGATTACATAATATCCCGATGGATGAATTAATATTGGATATGACTCATGTAAGATGGTAAAGTGATAGATATTAAGAATATCCTCAGATACATATCTCAGAACAGAACGCGCCTGTAATTATGGTTGATTATATTTCTTACTTGTTCTGTGTTGGATATATATGTGTATTTAAAGGGATCCTATAGTGCCGATAAAACAAACCTGTTTTCCTGGCATCGTAGGTCTCTACAGTGCCCCCCTCCCGCAGGGCTGAAGGGGTTAAAATCCATTCAGCCACTTAGCTGAATCCAATGCCGCTGTCCCTCTGCGCTTAGTCAGGCTTCGCTTATGCTCCTCCCCCACCGACGTCAGCCGACGTGGGAAGACCAAATGCACATGCGCAGCAATGGCCGCGCTCCCATTAGACCTCCCCATAGAAAATCATTATTCAACGCTTTCCTATGGGGGAAATCTGATGCTGGAGGTCCGTGAGGATGTCCAGCGTCAGATAACGGACCAAAAGTCTGTTTGAATTCCGGAAGCCCTCTAGTGCCTGCCTGTGTGTCACAGAGGGCAGACCTAGAGCTGCAATGTAAACAGTTTAACATTGCAGTACTACGTGCAAAAGGGACACAGCACCCAGACCACCTCAGTGAGCTGAAGTGGTCTGGGTGCTACAGTGTCCCTTTAAATATTACTTTGTATTTTTTATATTATACTGTGTATTTTAATATCACTTTGTATTTTTAATATACCGTGTATTTTAATGTTACTTTGTATTTTTAATATTATACTGTGTATTTTAATATCACTTTGTATTTTTAATATACTGTGTATTTTAATGTTACTTTGTATTTTTAATATTATAGTGTACCCTATTGTAATGATGCAATGTTTGTGGGCCCACGACATACTTGAAAACGAGAGAAATCTCAATGTATCTATCCTGGTAAAATATTTTATTAATAAATGAATATAGAATATCGTACGTACATCCCAAGCTGCTCAGACAGAGAGACGTTTATTATATTTATTCCTTCATTTTTCCTTTCTGTATTATCTTAGCGAGAGCTCGCTCAGCGTGCGCGGTTTGTATAGTTTACCATGAGACGAGGTTTCTATTCACAGGGAATAATGGCAGATTTACATTAAAGGGTCTAAGGGTGAATTTGGGACTTCCTGTGTTACTGAGGAAGGCGGCCATTTCCTTTTGGTTTATTCAGGAACATCGACATCCTCCGTAGAAAGAGCGTCCGGCTCATTTACCAGGTGGGGTGTACATACTTTAGACGAGCCGGGGGAGCCGCACCCTATTAAAATAAATTTAAGTAATACAATAAAGTGGTCAACTTGCTAAACTGCGAGCTGCCATGAGATGACAAACTATTTGCTAATTTTATAATCCAACAGATAAGTTAGAAAATATCTTAAGTGACCCCATATCATGACCATGGCAGGGTAACTAACATCTGTTTTTACTATATTTTTATATTATAAAATATCTACCATGGCACCATGTGCAGCAAATAATATTAAACCACATATTTAGTAGAGACACAAACAGGACTAAACCAAATGTAAAATACTTATTTTTTTACTTTTTTTTAATACAGTTTTTGCCCAAAATCTGAGCCTTGACTTAATATTGTTGGATAAACTTTTTAAAATGATTTAATATGTAAATAATAAAAAAAACATTTTTAAATATAAAAATATCAAAAAATATATCATATATAAAATTATGTCACAATATATAAAAAATATTACAAAACTAAAAGATTTCTCATATTAAAGGGACATTCCAGGCACCAAAACAACTTCATCTAAATAAAGTTGTTATGGTGTCAGGAAACCCCAGAAGCACTAATAGCTCAAGGGGTTACACTGTTCTCGAACGGTTTAACTCCTAAGTTGCTTCAAGCGGTGATGTCCACTCCCCCCAGGCGGCATCTGGCTTCTGAATGCCATTTCAGGAAGAGCAGAGGGCCACTAGACAAGGGTGCCGCTGATTGGCTGAGAGCGGTCAGCCAATCAGTGACTCGCCAATCACAAAACTGGCTAGGAAAAGAGAGGGGAAGGACTTATCGGAAAAGACTGATTTCAGTGATTAGGTATATTTATTTTATGAATTTACAAATCTAGTTCTATTAACAGGCGTGTTAAATGAGTTATTTCAATAAATAACAGGAAGTGGGAAGAAACTAATGTGTAGTCTTGTTTATTTCCTGGTAATTTCCAAAAACCGCCTGCCCTGGGTTCCTATTAGTAAAATGATGTTAATCTGTTTTAAGATCACACATTCCTGTAGAGAACTTCAATCTCCCGAATTTACCAAGTGTACTCAGCAGTTTTGACAGTCCGTGTTACGTGGTGCCGGGTTCATATCAACTGAATCTTACAGTAAATAAGTTTGTTCTGAGTCGATCAATAAAGGTTAAATGCCTAGTACAACCATTACTCGAAAAATAAATCAAAATAAGTTTCAGTTTGTGTTTCATTCAGCTGATTGATAAAATGTATAAATATGTCGACTTATTGAATAAATATGTCGACTCTGGCCTGACCTAGGTTGACAATCTGTTACCGCTGGCACCAATCCTGAGGTCGTATCCAGGATTTGGGAATACACTTACCCAGGCAGGGACTCACACTAATACTCCCTCATCCCACACCTGGGATCCGGCAAGAATCACCCCATTTATTCCACAAGGGATCCTATGATCACGAAACGCGTAAGGCGGCATTCTACATCGATTCCCAGGAGCGCAGGCTGGAACGCAACCAGAGCCGCAGTGAAACGCACGCGGCTGGCAGCAAGTCTGTTTATAGCACGAGGAGGTTCACACTCGATTTCATCCGGCCGGTGAGAAGAGTTTTTTACATCTTTTGGACTTTAGACTTGGCAGCAACTGCTCTTCATACTTGGGAACTTTTATTGTCTTTTATATTAAATGTGTAAGTTATAGACAGTGTATTGTTGCTAATAAAATCTTTTATATTTTAAGCAATCTGTCGGCTGCACAATATAAATGACATAGCATTTAAAAATTTCTACTACAGTGGGACAATATATTTCGCCCATTTATTCTACCTATTCCCCAGTGTATTGGTTTATATATATGATAGAACCTTTACTAGATAATTTCTATTAAGCAATTTTTTTTCTTGCCCTTATATGGGAAGAAAAGATACAAGTAGCTGATACATTTGTTTATTTAATATTGCTACTTTGTGAACTCACATTGCAGCTATTGATACCAATACTATTTCCACAGAATCCTGCAACCACTATTGTTTACTCAATAGGCACCAAATCCCTAATGTTCGACCGCCTGCTCCAACAAGAAAAGTCCGTTAACGAGTATTTGTATGACCAGGGTGCTAGGACAGCCTCTGCGGAGCTGGGAATCTTTTTGCCACGTTACTGGACGCTCATGCGCAATGCCTGTAGGCTCATGCGTCCTTTTGAGGAGGTGACAAACCTAGTCAGTCGCACCGAAGGCACCATCAGCGACATCATACCATTTGTTTTCTTCCTGGAGCGTGCCCTGCGAAGAGTGCTGGATCAGGCCGTAGATGAGCGTGAAGAGGAAGAGTTGTGGTCACCATCACCACCAGAAACAGCCTTATCAGCATCGCTTGCTGGACCTGCGGCAACGCTGGAAGAGGATTGTGAGGAAGAGGAGTCAGAGGAGGAATGTGGCTTTGAGGAGGAGGAGGAAGACCAACCACAACAGGCATCCCAAGGTGCTCATTGTCACCTATCTGGTATCCCTGGTGTTGTACGTGGCTGGGGGGAAGAACATACCTTCATTGACATTATTGAGGACGAGGAACAGGACATAAGTAGCTCGGCATCCAACCTTGTGCAAATGGGGTCTTTCATGCTGTCGTGCCTGTTGAGGGACCCTCGTATAAAAAGTCTGAAGGAGAACGACATGTACTGGGTGTCCACGCTACTAGACCCCCGGTATAAGCAGGAAGTGCCTGAAATGTTACCGAATTATGGCAAGTCGGAAAGGATGCAGCAGTTCCAAAATCAATTAAAAAGTATGCTTTACAGAGCGTATAAGGGTGATGTCACAGCACAACGGTGGTGTTGTCACCTTTCGGGGACCCTTGGTGTTGTACGTGGCTGGGTGGAGGAAGAGACCTTCAATGACATCAGTGAGGACAAGGAACGGGACATGGCTAGCTTGGTATCCAACCTTGTGCAAATGGGGAGTTTGCGGTTGTGCAAATGGAATGTTAAACGGGGAGTTTGGTCTGTCACTGTGAAGCGGGCGTAACCCTTACACTACCTGATCGATACAACATCATACCTGATGTTTTAAAGCACGTTATTCCAAACAATTTAGGAATGTTAGGTGATTTATGCCCTTTATGGATTAAAACCAGACTCTGCATCAACTATGTAATTTTCCATGGGAGTTTTGCCATGGATCCCCCTCCGGCATGCCACAGTCCAGGTGTTAGTCCCCTTCGTTCGCGAACCGAAAATGTTATGTTCCCGACATCACTAAATGTGACGTGACAGTTCTCCTTTGAAAATCGCTAAAGTAAAAGCTGAAATAATATGTTTCAGAAAGAAACCTGTATCTATTTTTTGGCATCAGATCCCTTGTGTCCAATGACCACGATATCATCTAGGAAGCGGGTTAGACCAATCACAACACAGCTATGTACAGAGCCACTTTCACACGAAATATTCAAACTAGTGAAAGCCAGTGGCTTCTTGTTCAGAATTCATTGATGCGGGGCTCAGTACATCACAAAGATAGGACACATTAAATAAACATTTTTATGGCTGTACAGTCATTCTAATTTCCAGGCACCTACTCACACATTGCCGGACTGGCCTTAAGGCAAACAATATACTACAAAGCTTGAGGGATAAATGGTGCTTAGGTGTCATTATGTATCCATGAAGGCTGGACGGTTACTAAACAAAGGCTGATCTCTATAGAAACAAGATAAACAGAACTGATATGTTTGGGATGGTTTAAATAGAACAACTTCCTAACAGCCAAATTCTACAAATGGAACCGTCAGGGTAGCCTAAAAACATATACTGCGAGAATAATCTATGGCCTTGCCGTATTACAAACGCCATTTATTTAAATATTACCCAAGGCTTTAACTGTGCACATCTAATGTCCTGATTTGTTTGCACATTGTGGCTGAATCTTTCAGTTCATACAGCAGTCGTAGGCAATGGGAGCTCGAACCCCAATATTCTGTATTTTTATATTTGTTGCGCAAGTTAGGTTTCACATAAAAAGTTTCATAAATATTTTATAGAATGTTACATTTTCTAATATGCGACACATTGTCGTTTTTTACGTTTTTCCTATACTTTAATAATGTGCTATTCAATTTATTTATTTTTTAAATACTTGTTTTTAGACATTTTGAAATAAAACATATTGATAGTGGTTATCCTGCGGAAAATCTGAATTAGTAAATCGTGCTATCTGAACTGGTGGATGTTAGAATTGTGTTCTAACCTTTGAAGCCTGGACCGAGACTGTAAGCTCTTAAGACGAGGAATCCTTCTTGTATTTTGTTCCTACATGTTTGATATCATAATCTCTCCACTCTGAGTTATTCCTGTGACCTATTCACAAAATACTAATACTAATAAGTTGGAGTGAAATCATTTGACGTAATATTTGCACGTTGTCAACCTACCTACCATAAATCACTGTTTAGGGAATAGAACCCTGTAGTTATACCTAACCCTTTGTACACCTCTACACTGTATGTTGGTGCTGAGTAAATAATGTCAAAATGGGTGGGAGCCAGAGAAAGTGATAAAATAATCTGACTCTCCACTTTACTCCGAGCTAACTAAACAATATCAGAATATTGACAAGCATGCATTATAACCTGCATTAAAATGTCAGAATACATGAAGTAATGAATCCTTATCAGAGAAGCTCCCAGTAAGGTGAGAATGTAGGAAAATGACAGACTCTCAGGAATGTCACATCTAAAGGCTGGATCTGTATATCTTACCTCCCCCTTAAGAAGCCCCCACATTTATTATGTGCAGGGTACTAGTTGGGGGATGTAGATTACAGTAACAGTTGGTTTATGTGTGTAGGGTACTAGTTGGGGGGATGTAGGTTACAGTAACAGTTGGTGTATGTGTGCAGGGTACTAGTAGGGGGGATGTAGGTTACAGTAACAGTTGGTTTATGTGTGCAGGGTACTAGTTGAGGGGGATGTAGGTTACAGTAACAGTTGGTTTATGTGTGCAGGGTACTAGTTGGGGGGATGTAGGTTACAGTAACAGTTGGTTTATGTGTGCAGGGTACTAGTAGGGGGGATGTAGGTTACAGTAACAGTTGGTTTATGTGTGCAGGGTACTAGTAGGGGGGATGTAGGTTACAGTAACAGTTGGTTTATGTGTGCAGGGTACTAGTTGGGGGATGTAGGTTACAGTAACAGTTGGTTTATGTGTGCAGGGTACTAGTTAGGGGGGTGTAGGTTACAGTACCAGTTGGTTTATGTGTGCAGGGTACTAGTTGGGGGGGGGTGTAGGTTACAGTAACAGTTGGTTTATGTGTGCAGGGTACTAGTTGGGGGGGGGGTGTAGGTTACAGTAACAGTTGGTTTATGTGTGCAGGGTACTAGTAGGGGGGATGTTGGTTACAGTAACAGTTGGAGGTGTGCACAATAGTTACATTAAAGTTGGGGGAAGGGGATGGGGGTGCAGATGTTATAGTATATCTCCAGATATCACACACCTTGTATCCTGTCCTGCATTTAATTTACTATGTATCAGTCCTTACCCTCTCCTGTGATCAGCCATTCCTGTACACAGCCTGGGAAACTCAGGGAGACCTCTTCATCCTTCCTTATAGCACCTTATCTCTGCCAGGGAATGTAATAAATTCAGCTTTATCCAGGGAATGCAATGAATGCAGCTCAATCCAGGGAATGCAATACATGCAGCTTAATCCAGAGAATGCAATAATTCAGCTTTATCCAGGGAATGCAATCAATTCAGCTCAGTCCAGGGAATGCAATAAATGCAGCTTAATCCAGGGAATGCAATACATGCAGTTTAATGCAGAGAATGCAACACTTCACAATTAATTCTATGATTCTATGCCTGTCCCTCCCTGCTCTGGCTGTCTGTCTCCCCTATTCCTGTCTCTCCCCTGCCCTGACTGTCTCCCCTGCTCTGACTGTCTCTCCTGTTCTTGCTGTCTCCCCCTGCTCTGACTGTCTCTCCCCCCTGCTCTGACTGTCTCTCCCCTTTTCCTGTCTCTCCTCCCTTCACACTTCTCTCAGATTAACACTTTACTTTCTGGGTGATTAGTTCTGCTGCATCAAACTGAGCCAAACGTCTCCTCCATGTGAGGGGTTAAACATGTATTTCCAGTCTGTGTCTGTGAGGACCCGCCTTGCCAGCTGCCCCCCTCCCTGCCCACAATGGGTGGCAGCTCTGTGCCTGGGGAGGGCAGGGTTAAGTGAAGGTGTGGTGACAGGTGACAGTAAGACAGGTTATGGCGTCTAAACTTGAAAGTTACACAACTGTCAGATCTGTCAGTTTTGTTTTGTTTTCGTACTGCAGCCCATGTCTGCTAAGCAGTGAGTGTTGCAGTTTGCATGTCACATTGTAATTAATGTGACACTCACCATTAACATGTGGGGAGCCTGGGCGGGATAAACAGGCTGAGCACCCCAATAATCCTTCCAGGACCCTTCAGCCATCAATACAGTGCAAGCAGACACACCACACACTCACACAACACACTACAGACACATCACTTACGCTCACTCCACAGACACACCACACACAACAGAAACATACACCACAGACACATCACTCACACCACAGACACATCACATACACTCACACCACAGGCACTCACATACACTCACACCACAGACACATAACTCACGCTCACACCACAGGCACATACACCACAGACACATCACATACACTCACACCACAGGCACTCACATACACTCACACCACAGACACATAACTCACGCTCACACCACAGGCACATACACCACAGACACTCACACCACAGACACAACACTCACTCTCACACCACAGACACATCACACACACTCACACCACTGGCACTCACACCACAGGCACTCTCACCACAGACACTTACACAACACATAACAGACACTATCACAACACACAACAGACACATACTTAATTACACCACAGGCACTCACACTTACTACAGACACGCTTAATCCACAGACACACACCACAGACACACAGCAGACAGAATAACACCACAGGCACTCGCACTACAGACACTCACAACACAGACACTAGCCAGACAGATCACATAACAAACACGCACACTACAGACATTCACAAGGAACTCACATCACTGGCACTCATATTACAGACATCCACATCACAGACACACTACACAAGAGATGCTCATACACATAGCAAGTCAGTTGCACACATAGACGTTTGCACGCACACACAGTGAGACGATTGTGTGCACATAGACATATACAGAAACTCACAAATGCACACATTCATTCAGATATCTGTGTGTGATTTGCGTGTATCTATATATATATATTTCTCGTGGTGAGAAGGAGAGGGGCACCATGTTGTCTCTGTTACCCAGTAGATCTGTGCACAGCACAGCTTACAGCAACCAGAGATGTATATGTCCCTCAGACGCCCATAAGAATGGCCATCAGGCTCCTACCCCACCCACCCTGCACAAATAGCGGCCTCCTCGCAGTATGGTGCAATCCTTATTTGTTTAGTTTGACTCCAAACAACCTTTTACCTTTATATTAATTGTTTTTACATATTTATTGAGCAATAGGCGCAGCACACTATAACCATGGCATTTCTTTGAAGTCCAAGAGAAACTCCTACAGATAAGATTTTATCAGTTGTATAAATCCTTTAAAGGAACACTCTGATTTAAAAATGCTGTGTATTTTTTAATGGGAGAGTTATTATTTTGTGTTTAGACTACATAAAATAGTTTCAGCACTGAAAGGGTTAAAATCAATTACACCAATCGATATTCCAGCTCTGGGAGAGTCTCCTCACTGCGGCTTGAGAGGCATTGGGACACAGGACGCACACACTGCAACCATCGCAATCTGTTTCCTCAGGGCAGATTGAGAAGCATTGGGACACAGGACGCACGCACTGCAACCATCGCAATCTGTTTCCTCACTGCACATTGAGAAGCATTGGGACACAGGACGCACGCACTGCAGCCATCGCAATCTGTCTCCTCACTGCGGCTTGAGAGGCATTGGGACACAGGACGCACACACTGCAACCATCGCAATCTGTTTCCTCAGTGCAGATTGAGAAGCATTGGGACACAGGACGCACGCACTGCAACCATCGCAATCTGTTTCCTCACTGCAGATTGAGAAGCATTGGGACTCAGGACGCACGCACTGCAACCATCGCAATCTGTCTCCTCACTGCAGATTGAGAAGCATTGGGACACAGGACGCACGCACTGCAACCATCGCAATCTGTCTCCTCACTGCAGATTGAGAAGCATTGGGACACAGGACGCAGGCACTGCAACCATCGCAATCTGTCTCCTCACTGCAGATTTAGAGGCATTGGGACACAGGACGCATGCACTGCAACCATCACAATCTGTTTCCTCACCGCGTCTTGAGAGGCATTGGGACACAGGACACATGCACTGCAACCATCGCAATCTGTCTCCTCAGTGCAGTATGGGACACAGGACGCACGCGCTGCAACCTTTACAATCTGTTTCCTCACTGCAGATTGAGAAGCATTGGGATGCATGTGCTGCAGCCATCGCACTCCGTCTCCTCACCACGGCTTGACAAGCATTGGGACACTGGACACATGCACTGCAACCATTGCAATCTGTCTCCTCAGTGCAGTTTGGGACACAGGACGCATGCGCTGCAACCATCGCAATCTGTCTCCTCAGTGCAGTTTGGGACACAGGACGCATGCACCGCAACCATCGCAATCTGTCTCCTCAGTGCAGTTTGGGACACAGGACGCATGCACTGCAACCATCGCAATCTGTCTCCTCAGTGCAGTTTGGGACACAGGACGCACACGCTGCAACCATCGCAATCTGTTTCCTCACTGCAGATTGAGAAGCATTGGGATGCATGTGCTGCAGCCATCGCACTCCGTCTCCTCACCGCGGCTTGACAAGCATTGGGACACTGGACACATGCACTGCAACCATCGCAATCTGTCTCCTCAGTGCAGTTTGGGACACAGGACGCATGCGCTGCAACCATCACAATCTGTCTCCTCAGTGCAGTTTGGGACACAGGACACATGCACTGCAACTATCACAATCTGTCTCCTCAGTGCAGTTTGGGACACAGGACGCATGCACTGCAACCATCGCAATCTGTCTCCTCAGTGCAGTTTGGGACACAGGACGCATGCACTGCAACCATCGCAATCTGTCTCCTCAGTGCAGTTTGGGACACAAGACGCATGCTCTGCAACCATCGCAATCTGTCTCCTCAGTGCAGTTTGGGACACAGGACGCACGCACTGCAACCATCGCAATCTGTTTCCTCACTGCAGGTTGAGAAGCATTGGGATGCATTGCTGCAGCCATCGCACTCCGTCTCCTCACCGCGGCTTGACAAGCATTGGGACACTGGACACATGCACTGCAACCATCGCAATCTGTCTCCTCAGTGCAGTTTGGGACACAGGACGCATGCGCTGCAACCATCACAATCTGTCTCCTCAGTGCAGTTTGGGACACAGGACGCATGCACTGCAACCATCGCAATCTGTTTCCTCACTGCAGTTTGGGACACAGGACGCATGCGCTGCAACCATCGCAATCTATCTCCTCAGTGCAGTTTAGGACACAGGACGCATGCACTGCAACCATCGCAATCTGTCTCCTCAGTGCAGTTTGGGACACAGGACGCATGCTCTGCAACCATCGCAATCTGTCTCCTCAGTGCAGTTTGGGACACAGGACGCACGCACTGCAACCATCGCAATCTGTTTCCTCACTGCAGGTTGAGAAGCATTGGGATGCATTGCTGCAGCCATCGCACTCCGTCTCCTCACCGTGGCTTGACAAGCATTGGGACACTGGACACATGCACTGCAACCATCGCAATCTGTCTCCTCAGTGCAGTTTGGGACACAGGACGCATGCGCTGCAACCATCACAATCTGTCTCCTCAGTGCAGTTTGGGACACAGGACGCATGCACTGCAACCATCGCAATCTGTTTCCTCACTGCAGTTTGGGACACAGGACGCATGCGCTGCAACCATCGCAATCTATCTCCTCAGTGCAGTTTAGGACACAGGACGCATGCACTGCAACCATCGCAATCTGTCTCCTCAGTGCAGTTTGGGACACAGGACGCATGCTCTGCAACCATCGCAATCTGTCTCCTCAGTGCAGTTTGGGACACAGGACGCATGCACTGCAACCATCGCAATCTGTTTCCTCACTGCAGGTTGAGAAGCATTGGGATGCATGTGCTGGAGCCATCGCACTCCGTCTCCTCACCGCGGCTTGACAAGCATTGGGACACTGGACACATGCACTGCAACCATCGCAATCTGTCTCCTCAGTGCAGTTTGGGACACAGGACGCATGCGCTGCAACCATCACAATCTGTCTCCTCAGTGCAGTTTGGGACACAGGACGCATGCATTGCAACCATCACAATCTGTCTCCTCAGTGCAGTTTGGGACACAGGACGCATGCACTGCAACCATCGCAATCTGTTTCCTCACTGCAGTTTGGGACACAGGACGCATGCGCTGCAACCATCGCAATCTATCTCCTCACTGCAGTTTAGGACACAGGACGCATGCACTGCAACCATCGCAATCTGTCTCCTCAGTGCAGTTTGGGACACAGGACGCATGCGCTGCAACCATCGCAATCTGTCTCCTCAGTGCAGTTTGGGACACAGGACGCATGCACTGCAACCATCGCAATCTGTCTCCTCAGTGCAGTTTGGGACACAGGACGCATGCGCTGCAACCATCGCAATCTGTCTCCTCAGTGCAGTTTGGGACACAGGACGCATGCGCTACTACATCGCAATCTGTCTCCTCAGGGCACTTTGAGAAGCATTGGGACACTGGGCGCATGCACTGCAACCATCGCAATCAATAAGCTGAAGCGCATCAATTTTACATTTTAAAAAAAATGCAGAATGCAAAAATTTCTAAACGGTAGGAAGCACCGCTTGTGGCTGTCTGAGTGACTGATTACCTGAGTGACTGATTGTCTGAGTGACTGAGTGACTGATTGTCTGAGTGACTGATTACCTGAGTGACTGAGTGACTGATTACCTGAGTGACTGATTACCTGAGTGAGTGACTGAGTGACTGATTACCTGAGTGACTGATTGTCTGAGTGACTGATTACCTGAGTGACTGAGTGACTGATTGTCTGAGTGACTGATTCCCTGAGTGACTGAGTGACTGATTACCTGACTGACTGAGTGACTGATTACCTGAGTGACTGAGTGACTGATTGACTGAGTGACTGATTAACTGAGTGACTGATTAACTGAGTGACTGATTACCTGAGTGACTGATTGTCTGAGTGACCGATTGTCTGAGTGACTGAGTGACTGATTGTCTGAGTGACTGATTACCTGAGTGACTTATTGTCTGAGTGACTGATTGTCTGAGTGACTGATTACCTGAGTGACTGATTACCTGAGCGACTGAGTGACTGATTACCTGAGTGACTGATTGTCTGAGTGACTGATTGTCTGAGTGACAGCCGCTATCAGTGGCCTTAGGGACACATCTAAAAATAGTATTTACATTTGTCAGACTGTGGAGAATTTTGCACCAAATCTTTACTAAAACCACTCACTTTTACACTGTACTGATTCTGATGCTTAAAGTGTCCATTTAAAGCGTTCGTTTAAGAAACAGGTCTCATATTTCTAACCCTCAGATTTTGAAATCATTGTCACTGTTTAGTGAATAGGCCCCACATTGCTTTCTCTCTGTGCATGGCTGTTTGGGTACGCCTTTCCCCTATCTGTGCTGCACACTCTGTACTCTCTCCATCATGGTGTGGTGTCCCCCTCCCTGCTCCTCACCCCGGGGTGTGTTGTAATATCAGCAGTGGAGGAATGTTAACCTGCAGGTTCTGCAGCCAGACATCCAACCCGTATAACCAGCAATTCTCCTGACTGGGAACCTGGGATAATGTCGACTCAGGTTATAGTGAGTGAACAGGAAGAGGTTTATGGAGATTCATGTCATTCACAGTTAGGACTGAGGGGGGGCATTTGCCCCTGACCACCGGGGTTTCCATCTGGCTCACTCTCCCGGGTGCTAATCATTGAATCTTTGTTACCCAGATGTTTAAAATATCAAATCCAGAATTATTTCTATTTATCAGTTTGTTGTCTCTGTTCCACCCCGGGTACTCAGACACCCTTGCAGGCACAGACCCCTCTAGGTAAGTGTGTCGGGGGGTTATCCTTAATAAATTATATTTTAGTGTTAACGGGACTCTTGGAGCCCCTGACATTTT